>NW_017263680.1:0-55854 GCF_001662655.1 Pseudogymnoascus verrucosus
TTTGAAATCAAACTTGCAGTCCCAGAAAACAAAGACGATGTTGGTTGTCTGAGAAAGGGACCAACACAAGGGTAAGGGCCCACACAAGGTGTAAGGCGTTACGGCTAGGCTAGCTTCAAGCCACTAATGTGCCTAAGCGATGAGATCTGTCGCTTTACAGTAGGCATGTAAGCAAGTAAACAACAAGCACGTTATCACATTTGATTACCTGCATTGTACTATACCCCCACCCTACGCACATATCGATGGGGGACTTTTGCAGCCGTGTAGGGACATGGGGAGTGTGCGAATAGGCTCCCAAGTTTTTATGGTGGAGGTCGCGTTTTTTATTCCTATTGGCAAACGCCTCCTGGTCGATAATCAGCCACAACGTCTCCACCGACATGTGCGCAGGGCGAGGGATAGTAGATTGATGAGCTTATCTGCTCAACCCGATCGCTGCAACTATACCAAAGTTCCACCTAGTACCAATGCTGACTGCGATCGATCTTACGGAGTAGTAAAGGCACCCGGTGGTCAAGATGTTTGGTGTCTCTCTAAATCGTGCCATCTTGTACTGCTTGGGCTTGCACTTAACTTGCAGTGCCTTCGCTCTCCAAGTTCTCACTTGCAACGTTGACTTCTATCCGCCTTCACTCCGTCAAAGATGGCCCAGATGACCCTGGCCACCGCAATATCGGGCTTTGCGACCCTCTCAGTAACGGTCCTGACACTGACCGTGCTGTATTCCCTTAGTCTCGTTGTGTACCGGCTGTACCTGAGTCCGCTTGCACAATTCCCCGGGCCAAAACTGGCCGCCGCCACCAACTGGTATCATAAGTACTTCGACCTATTAGCCAAGCGCCATGGGGGCCAGTTCCCGTTGGAAATCAAGCGCATGCATGAGAAGTACGGGCCGATCGTGCGAATCGCTCCCGATGAGCTTCACATCGACGACCCGGAATACTGGCAGGAGGTGTACTGCAACAGTAGCGCAGCAAGGCCTATAGACAAGCAAGAAAAACTGCAAGATCGTTTCGGTCTTCCCGATGCCATCTTCAGCACTCCCGGGGCGGAACTGCACCGCTCGCGGAGACAGGCAATGGCTGGCTTCTTTTCGCGCCAGCGCTTGCGCGAAACTCAGGACAGAGTCAACCAACTCGTCGACCGGGTCTCCCAGCGTTTATCGAAAGAGTATGCCGGCTGCAATCGCGTCCTCGATATAGGCGATATGTTTTCGTCCCTGGCGGTTGACATAGTGACGGAACTGTGCTTCCGTCGCTGCACCAACTGTTCAGAGGCGCCAGACTTCAAGGCGCCGCTTGTTAACACGGTCATAAACAACATCTGGTTGAGCCACTGGAATGCGCACTTCAGATTTCTGATAAAGTGGATTGAACGGCTTCCAGATGCCGCTATCGCTACTTTGGTGCCTCTTATCAAACCGATCTTGGATCTCAAGGTCAGCATCGGCCAGCAGGTCGGTGAAATACTCTCAGAAATGGACAAGACTTCCATCGGCACGAAGGACTTCCGCGGCTCAGATCACGACACTATTTTCGATGAAATGCTCGCATCAAAGCTCCCATCTAATGAGCTCTCATCCGACCGACTGACTCAGGAGGCGATGGCCCTGACCACGGCGGGTGTGGAGACGGTGAAAGCAACCATTACCTTCGCTATTTTCCACGCCCTGGATAACCCCTCTATCGGAGCCCGTCTCAAGGCAGAACTGACGGAGGCTATACCCGATCCTGCCATCATCCCACGCTGGGTCGAGCTTGAAAGGCTACCCTATCTAACCGCTGTTATCAACGAAAGTGAGTCGTCAGATAATTGGCTCACCGCGTAGAAGCTGATATAATATAGGTTTGCGTTTGAGCTACGGTACGACGCAGCGTAGCCCAAGAATCAACAGGCTGCACCCCATGCAATACGGACAATGGGTCATCCCACCCGGGACGGCAGTCGGCATGGATTCTTACCATATGCACATCAATGCAGATGTATTCCCAGATCCATTCGTCTTCCGTCCAGAGCGATGGCTGGATAATCCAAAGGGTCCAAATGGACGCCAACCATTGACGAACTACCTCACCACTTTTGGCGCTGGCTCTAGGATATGCGTTGCCATGCATCTAGCTTACTTGGAGCTCTATGTGGCGCTTGCTGTCATGTTCCGTCGTCATGAGCTGCATCTCTTTGAGACTGATCGGTCTGATGTGGACTTCGCTCTGGACATGGTAGCGCCCATGCCACGCCGGGACAGCAGAGGTGTGAGAGTGACGGTGAGCAAGTGAACACTGTGGGAGGAGTTTTATCGGCTTCTCCTATAGAATCCGTATATTAGCTCTAGCATATTAAATAAAAAGTTTTACTTGTTAAACCCATAAAGACTATGAAGTGTCTGATATGTCATTATATTATTGTTTATATAAAGGAGAAAGGAAGAAGCCTAGAGGTTAAGGAGACCATGTGGTGCTACTACAACAGCCCCTAGGTTGACAGAAATGAAGGCCATCCTCATCTAACAAAAAGGTGTCTAAGCAATCTAAACCAGATTAGAGTCAGAGTAAGTCTGACGATAGCAAACCAGGGCCGAATAAGCCTCGAAGGTCTAAAAGGCTAGAGGCCAAGAGGCTTAAAGAACCTGCGTTGCATTGAGATTTACTTATAACCTAACGTAGTTAACGTGCATCCCTCGTCGAGATCTGCACCCCGTTACGAGACAGACATCGGTACTTTGAATTTAATTGATTCTAAATTTGTGAACCCATTGAAAATTCCGGTATTTTTATGTTAATGATGTCGCCGCCACAGCTATTTTATTGCTCGTAATGCTTTCATCGCGAACTACCTAGCTTGCTGTCGTCCATTCCCATCGAAGACATGTTACCTCCACCACGAGACTAATAGCAGTGTTAGGTGTACGATCGTTTGATATTTCTGGGACTATAGATATGAGAAGGCTGCGAGTCAAGCCTACGAGACGCCAAGAGTCCAAGCTTAGGACATGCCAAGAATCCAAGCTTGGGACACAGAGGTCATCACACAAGGCCCTCTTTTTGCGGCAGGCTTATAGATGAAGGCGAGTTTGGTGTCGCTATTTTTAGCCTGTGTACTAGCTAGTGGTATATATAGGGCTTCGCACCCATAGTTACTGTAACGAATTTGCAATACATTGCGACTAGCTACTATTTCTTGTCATCTTCAGAAAAAGCCAGCTTTGACAACGGATCAGCCAGCTTTGACAAAGTATCGGCATCAACGGTCGTCGGAGGAACCCATAACGCGGGGTTCTTGAGGAAAAAATTTGACGCACGCATCATTATGCTGACTGGCTCAGCAGGCATAATAGGGAAGTCCTCTGTGCGGGGGAAATGCGTGATACCGAATTGTAAGAAGCATACAATGTCAGTGTTCTCAATGGGCTCGTCTCTTTCTGCCCAGTCGACTACCGTCTCATTCTGTGGATGTCCGATTGTCCCCTGTGATTGACTGACATAATCACCGGCGGGGAACAGCTCATAGTCCCGATACGGCGTAACCCAGAGAGTCTTGCGTGCAAAGCCTGCACGCTTCCAAACGATACTCCCGGGTTTGGCTAACAGAGGGGCGCTTTCCCGACTAACGATTTTATACGATACTGGTTTCTTCGCAACAGGGTGGAGGACGTTCGGGTTGACAATATCCCATGTTCGGCTAGTCTCGTGGCAGTATTGTGCGGCGCCCTCTTTGCTTGTTCTCAATGGAGTCTTTTTGCTGTAGAAAGCGTTTCCGTAGTAATTTCCTGGCGATCCGACAGCATCATCCGCCGCTACAGCATCACACTGTATCACGGTATTATTCGGACCGTCTATCTCTGAATCTATGCGTAACGAGAAGATGTGTTGGTGGTTGTGGGCGGTCACGCGTCTTGCAACTTCGGTACCGTATGGTGCGGCTTCCTCTGACGGATGCAGGGGATAGGTATTAAGCATTCCAGTTAGCTTCACCTCAAGTTGGTATGTGCCATCCAAATGGAAAATATGATAGAAACCGTACTCGTAATTTGCTGCTGTGATGATCTGAGAAATGATGAGCTTCCTATCACGTGCTGAGATGACTCTCCCATCACGGAAATCTGTATGTTTGTAGAGCAAACCGTTGTCCTCTTCGTGGATGCAGATGGCGTTCTTGACAACTGCGGCCTCACCTGTAGATATTGCCATAACTCCGTCAAGATAGTGGATCGCCCCCTTGCAATCACATCCTAACTTGAGCGAGTTGGTCATGAATCCCGTCCCATATTCACCGACATCAAAAGCGTGTTTCCTGTGATGAGGTGGCTCAGGACATCCATAGGGGACTACCATCTCCACTATGCTTATCCTGTTGAAGAGAGTCCGCTCTCGATTTTCGTAAGGATCATCAACGCGGATGTCGGAAAGAACGATACCTTCACGGTAGTTAAAACCA
Organism: Pseudogymnoascus verrucosus; assembly: GCF_001662655.1. NCBI lineage: Eukaryota > Fungi > Ascomycota > Leotiomycetes > Thelebolales > Thelebolaceae > Pseudogymnoascus > Pseudogymnoascus verrucosus. The sequence continues at coordinate 4,438 of NW_017263680.1, forward strand.
ACGTGCATACTGAAACCACACCAAGACAGCTCATTTCCGTCTATAGAGAACGAGACTCCCTCAGGTTGGGTAACATTGATTGGCTTTAATCTTTCCGGTTTGTACGCATTGCTAACGAACTCGGGAAGATAATTGTGTTCGTCCATGGGTACAGCAGTTCTCTCTCCGTTCACTCGGCGAATGTCGACACTCAGGATTTCCTTCTTCTCAGTATCAACGACAACACTGAAGTCCAGGGGATGTGCGTATTGGTTGTCGTGTTCTGAGCTGCGGTAATATGCGAGACCTTGCTGAAGCCGGGTATCGAATCCCCAGCGTTCCTCGTGTCCGATAGACCATGCGTCAACATAGACCTTTGACATATCGGTGATTCCAATCTCACGGCATGCCTCAATCACACGAGGATCACTTCGCGTAAGACTCTCGGTGAAATCGAGGTCTTCGAGGGTCAATGTAGGCATGACATCCGTCATTTGTTTCCAGTCTTCCACACTGTTGTGGGTGAGGTTGACAATGACTTCAGCACAATTTGAAGAACCTGTCTCGAATACAATTGCAATCGCCTTTCGGTCTGGCCGAGGGCCTCCAGCGGAGCGGAATGCTGCATATTCCTTCTTTGGAGGCTCACGTAACGTGATCGAGTTGAACTTGATTTGCCGAGGGTTTGCATGATTGCGTATCAGCTTTGTAACAACAGGTATTTCAGTGACCGTGAGCTGATCTAAAGGGTATAGTTAGTGTATACTCAATAACATCTATTGTTGTCATCTAATTACCCAAGGGATGGTTGGGCTTGGTTGTGGATGTCGATGGGATTGAAGAGCAGCATTTGGTATCTGCTGGTTGGCGGTAAATGGCATAGCCAGGAATGGATGCAGTGTCAGTCTCCATATTGTAAGTATTTTATGATGTAGTTCAGATACGTAAAAAAGAGGATGGAGCCACTCTTTATAATGTTACCACATTCACAAACAAAAATCTATGGCACGTGATTTATCGCCAGGACTTGCCTATCATGGTTCCTTCGAGGGCTCCGTTTCTAGGGGAGCATGAGTAGAACGAGGCGCACTTCACACTAAACCAATACCAAGTAAAGTATTAGCACTTGTGCTTAACCCACACTTAGTCTGAGGCTGTTTACCATTAAACCGCCTTGAAAAGACAACACATTGTTTCCTAATGTGGGAACACTTCCAAAGAGGAAATTGCCAATAAGAGGAATCTAAATATTAGATAAAGGGCAAAGACGGGCTGATATGGCTGGAGTTTCCTTTATGAACATAGCAGGTCGGAATTATTTGAGCTTCCATAAGATTCCCTCCGATGATTCCGAACTGCTACGTTCCTTTCCGTACTTGTAATCTGCGGTTTTTCATAAACTAATTGGCCACAATCTGGAGTTCCGTTGAGCACAAAGCAGTACAAGACAGACTATTCCGCTATAGGCAGGTGTATATATGATAATGGTATCAGACATATATGGAGATGCAGGGCGGGGTAGAATGTAGTAGCGCAAGTGTTGTTGGAGATTGTCAACTCGAATAAATTTCTCTTGAGAGGAAAGCCAAGCAAAATCTGCCAATCGTGGTTTACCCCACAATCAGACTCGTAGATGGCTAAGCTAGTCCTAATAAAGTAACTGCAGGAGATATGACATCTATAGCGCCTCTAGCGCCTCTAGCGCGCCCCCACTTTTTCTTTATCTTCGAGTTACTTTATTCCGCTAAGCTTTCCCCGCAAATCCACGCAAAATGAATACCGAAATTCTAAAACCCGTCAGACTCGAGCACCACGGAATGCGAGTGGCAAGATAAGAATACTGCGCTGGACCCTGCATTTCACAGATTATAAATGTAGACTACGCTACATATAGCAATTTGAGGAGATGTGTTCGTCTGCAAGATTACGTCTGCAAGATTATCAGCGAGCTTTGTAGCCGTTGTATAGTCCAGGATCTGGGGAAACGCGATATGGCCCCTGAAGCCGCACGCCGGAATCTGGGGTACTGATAATGGTAGAGGCTGTATCACTCGTCTTGATGCTTTCTATCAAAGTATAAGGAAACCACCCTCTCTGGGTTGTTGCTTACTTTCAATTACTTTCTATACCGAATATTCATTGAATTCTCGCATGACAAGTTTACATCATTCCATACGAACCTTGAGATTCCACATTACTATATCTCCTTACATATACATTCGGATTGGCGCCATATCGCCAACACCGCCATTATCATGGGCGCTGAAACTCATCATCATATTGAAAACACAACGAAAGCCCTCGACGACGTCGACGAGAACACTCAAGATGCCCTCGATTTAGCTGCCATGGGCCATGAGCAATCGCTCATACGAAAGTTCAACATATGGAGCATGCTCGCACTCGCCTTCAGCGTCTTGGGTACCTGGGCAGTCTTCGCCCAAGATCTTGCGATCGGCTTGGCCAATGGAGGGTCCATCACCATCCTCTGGGGCCTATGTCTCGTCACATTCTGCAATCTTTGTGTTGCCGTCTCTCTGGGCGAGATGTGTAGCGCTATGCCCACTGCGCTTGGGCAGGCCTATTGGATCCATCGCCTTCTTAATACACCACGCGGAAGGTTCATTTCGTACATGTGTGCGTGGATAAACACATTCGGTTGGTGGGCTCTCAATGCGTCGCAGATTGCTTTTATGACAAATTTCGTTCTGGCAATAAAGACTATATTTGACAGCGACTGGGAAGGTGGTACTAAAGGTTGGCTGCAATTTGTCGTCTATGTTGGCATCACAATTTTGTTCACTGTTGTAAATGCCGTTGCATGCCGGAGAGATGCTGTTCTCCCATGGTTCAATAACATCGTCGCTATTCAATTTGGTGGCCTATTTATCGTCATCTCACTGGCTATGCTTATCTCTGTTGGTACACGCATGGACTTGCATTTCCAGTCTGGAGCTTTTGTGTTTGGCACATGGGTTAATCAGACTGGCTGGCCAGATGGAATTACATGGTTCACCGGTCTCATTCAGGCAGCATATGGTTTAACAGCTTTCGATTCTGCGATTCACATGGTTGAAGAGCTCCCTTCACCTCGAACGAATGCGCCTCGAGTCATGTACCTTGCTGTTATTTCCGGCGCTGTATCTGGTGGACTTTTCATGGTAGTTTGCTTGTTCTGTATCCAAGACCTAGACAGCATTCTCAACTCCGACCTGCCATTTATACAATTGGTCACTGGCGTAGTTGGTCAGGGTGGTGGTGCAGCTTTGATCATTTTGTTCGTGATCAATGGATTGGGACAAGGGGTTAGCGTCATGACGACGGCGTCACGTCTTACCTGGGGCTTTGCCCGCGATGGAGGGTTGCCTTGGAGCCAATACTTCTCGAATGTGAACAAGACGTGGAAGGTTCCCATTCGGGTTTTGTGGGCGAACGGAGTCATTGCCGCCTTAATTGGCACTCTCTACCTCTTCTCGAATACCGTGCTGGAGGCAATCGTGAGTGTCAGCACCATTGCACTCACGATATCGTATGCGATGCCAATCTTGACGCTTGTCATTGTGGGCCGAGACAAGCTTCCACCCGGAAAATTCATGCTTGGTCGTTGGGGATATTTGATAAATTGGATCAGCATTGTATACTGCTGTATTACAACTTTTTTTTTCTTTTTTCCAGGCGCACCTAACCCAGCTCCGGCGGACATGAACTATGCCATTGCCGTGTTTGGGGTCATGCTCATAATTTCGGTGTTGTTTTGGTTCTTCGGAGGGAAACGGACCTACTTACGAACGGATGGAGCTATGCGGGAGGTCTTCCTTGCAACGCAGCTTGAGAACGGTAGAGATAAGGTAGCGAAGGATTAAATGTACCTAAATTTATATATTCAGCGTTTTTAGGAATTTATCTGTAAAATATTATTATTTGTGCCACCACGCCCCTGTTTACGGGTGGCGTGACATGGGCGACCCTTTTGCTGGGTTTCTACGGGTTGGGTCTAATGCCAGACTGAGCTCCATCGAAGGAATTAGCCAGAGCCATCAATGACCAAGAGAGCAAAAATCTTCAAAAGAGCGAAGAGAGTCAAGAGATCCGAGAGAGCTACGAAAGAATGAAAGTGAGCCAAGATCGACGATATACGGCAAGTGGGGGGGTTTACTGAGTGCCACGTAAATGAATAAGAGGATGCACATAATACCGGAAATACCCGCCGTATGTTCTGACCTTTAAATTCTCGTACGGACCAGGCGATGGATGACATATTTTTGACGCTGCAGACGTGATCTCTCCGGCTCCGCCTGGAGTTGTTTCTACAGCGGTCCGGGTTCATTTTTTTGGACGACGGCGCGTTCCCCACATACCTGACTCTTACCATTCTAAATCCTCCAGTGTTATACAAACCAAACGCTTAAACGAGACCACAGACAATTAGAAGCCCGCTAACATAGGATCTTTCACGATGTACTCCTCTACCAATTTAGACGCCTTCCTTGACATGCTGAAGTTACACCAATACCCCTCATCAGTTTTGCACATGACAGTCGAATTGACTATAAGAAACAATATTAGCAAGTCATCCTTGGTTAACATGCAGAGGGGTGCCAATGTTGCAAATGTCCTTACATCGCTGCGGCCTACTTGCTGTCCCGCTATCCCCAAAGACAAACGCCTTCACGGGCGCGCCCGCATCGCGCTCCCTTTCATCCTCCTTGACAGCAGGAGAGAAATCCAATTCCCTCCATGCGGCAGACCAGTTCGTGACGAAATAGGACTTTTCAAATGGGCGGATGATATGGGACCCTTGCCCGCGGCGTACCATTTCCTGCATGACGGCGATGCTGATACCGATGTCTCGTGGATCGGTCGCCTCAATGATGGCTTTGCGGGTATGGTATGCAATCTCACTAAGCGGTGTAGATTTGCTCATGGGGAAGCGGGCAGTGCTGTATGCTAGCGCGTTGTGGACAAAAGCGTCACGGTTCTGGTCTAGCTGCGGGAGGCGACCGCGGACTTTTGAGGGGGGGCATTCGCGTCAGTAAATGGGTTCGAGATGCTGGATGCGGAATAGAGCTTACTGTTTACAGTTTGAGAGAACGATAGCATCTGAGGGAGCTCATAGCCCATCCGAGTGAACTAGTAATATCGTGAGTGACTGGTCAATGAGTATCATTAACGTAAGTGGGAGGGCATACCTTTAGAAGGATACCAGACACGATGTCGCCGTTAGTTATGCCAGGATTTTCACCATACTTCTCCGCCAATTCCTTGCCATATCGCTCACGTAGAGATTCCACCAGCGGAACAGGAATGAAAACAGTGTAGGCGTCCTCTACCCGATCTCGAATAAGCTCGGGGATTAATCCCAATATAACAAGTGGGTACTCCCCCCACCTCCTTACCGCCACTCGTCCCTTTCTCTTCACATCCTGCGGTAAATAGTCGGCGTAGTCTTTCATGTTTGCGAAAATATCGTTCTTGACCCCAACCATCGGGGGTGGCGATACGCCTCCGATTATACCCATCCATGCCTTGATGATGTTCGCTAGCCCAAGCTGATCCCCAAACACATGCGGCACACTGAGGGCGATGACGGTGGCATCCACAAAGAGAGACACTTGAGCGTAGATCAAGGGCTTGTCCAGTTCATCGCGCTCGCAGTCTAGCGGCCAATCCGCCGGTCTGAACCATTCCTCTATGGTGCGGATATGAGGGAGTAACGCAATTCCCTTTTCAGGAGCAGTGGGTCTCGGGAATGACGGAACTTTCTCTATAGAGTGGTCGTACTGCTTAGAAGTCCAGTTGAACAGCGCATAATTGTCATCGAACGTCAGTGGGAGGTGATATTCAAGCTGTCCATCGTCCCTTCGTGGCGCAAATCTCGCACCCAACTTCTGCCAGTGGTCGCGAATGAGGGTATCTAAGGAATTCCTGAGAATCTCTTCGTCGAGGTGATCATTCAAAACGAAGAAGGTCCGCGTGCGGATGCTAGTTATAGGCTTCTGTTGGTCGGTTGGGGGAATTGGGATTATATCCATTGTTCTTTCTGTGCAGTTGACATTAAGACATGGAATTTTTAGAGAAGAACTGATACTAGTAAGCCTTATATATGTAAATTAGCTATACGCCGAATCTGACGTAAGTTTAACTCATTAGACTTAGTAATGTTACAGGTTGAACTTGTGAAGTAGTCGGATCCTTGTATAGTGGATATCCTATCCGAATCCATGTGTATATCCACTTTTCGTGTTCGCACCTAAATGAACTGTTATAGTGTACAGCTTACTGTACTGTACTTCGTACTGTAACTATAAGGTAGATACAGTAAGGAAGGTGTACGTGGTGTACGTGGTGAACGTGAGTAAGGCGGAAATCGAGTCCAAAATTAACAGATTAGGACCATGGCTTATTCGTATCTTCAGTCGCTGATTGGTTGTGGGAGGCTAGCAATTCAGCGTTCCTGGCAGTTGAATGGAATCTATGGAACTAATAGCGACCTACAATCTCACGTCAGCAAATGAATTTTCCCATGTTCCTAATTTGTCTCCCAAGTCTATCCAATCTCAATGCGTACTTACGTCCGTATTCGTAATCATACCTTACAGAATAAAAACGATTGATTACCTTTGGGGTGCTAGTCCATTACCATATCAACATATCAAGTCTACAGCATCACTTCCTTCCTCGCCAGCGCCAAAAATCGTGACCATAACATGACCGTGCGTGTTGACGTAGGGGAACATGCATATTCCGCCACATTATGGGAATGGATTGTTCTCCTCTCAAAGGCGACCGCGATAAGTAAGTACTGGACAGGAGAATGTGACCCATCACTAACACACTAGCTTTCCGACTCATGTTGAAAGCCGCAAAGGCAGGCCGACGTGACCAGAAGAATGGCTTGACTTTCCACCAGTACATCGCATACCAAGGAATGCGCGACTACCAGTGCGGTCTAGATGCAGTCGCTATCCAAAACCTGCTTCCCTCGACGTCTAAGACTTGCGAAGGATTCGCCAGTAGGCACAGGATCGCGAACTCAACTATTCGGCTTCCTTGCGGGACGACTGCCCAATGGCTCGGGCCCCGCAACGCGCTCAAGGTCGTAGTCCTCTTCCATGGCGGTGGCTACATGTCGCCGGCGCTCAGCGAGCATGTCTCGCTCGCATTCGGCATGTCGGATCCCTCTCGACGAGACGCTGCAGTTGTGGTTTTGTCATATAGTAAGTACCTCACCCAGCCACCCCCTAGCAATTCTGCCTAGATCAAGTTTGATTCAACGATGCCAATTCCCTCACCTCGCAGATCTCGCCTGTGAGAGCGCCAATCGCTATCCACGCCAGCTGCAACAGGCCGTTGCATTGCTCGGCCATCTCCTTCACGTGGAGAAGGTATTGCCATCTTCGATTACCCTGCTCGGTGACTCGGCTGGTGCTCATCTATTACTAAGTCTCGTCTTGCATCTGAGCCATCCAAACCCACTGGTGACACCGCTCAAATTCTCGGGCAGATTATCCGGCGCCGTCCTCGTTTCGCCGTGGGTCACCATGGATACGTCTGCGGCGTCAATGCAGCTCAACAAAGATAAGGACGTGCTAAGCGCCAGTTCCCTCGAATACTGGGCACAGAATTTCTTAGGCGGCGCGGATTATGACTCCTGGAATACGCCAACTATGGCGCCAGAGGAGTGGTGGGGGGATTTGCTGGTAGATGACATCCTCGTCCTATATGGACACGATGAACTACTGCGTGACGATACTCTCATATTCTGTGAGAGACTGCGAGTAAGTGCATGCTGGTGTTCTCTGGAGCACATTTGTTACAGTACTCACGCTGCATATAGGCTGGCCATGCGAAAACAACCGTGTTGGACTTCCCCGGTGAAGCCCATGTGCACATGCTAATGAATCGGTTCCTGCGTATTAATAAACCTTGCAAGTCGGAGGAAACGCTTGTTAACTGGATGGATAGTCATCTAGGAGACGGCGACTGTGTTTAAATCCATAATAGGAACTAAGAACTAGTGCCACATGGTGAGAACTCGACCCAAATCGACGGCTACTAGATTAAGGGTTAAGCGGCAGGGAAGAAACCGAGAAGGGACGAGGAGGTAGAAGGAGGACGAGAGAAAGATGACAAGGGCAAGAACTGTCTTTGCACTGCTTAGTACAGACTAACTAGCTCGCCCTGAAATTCTTGCCATTCTCGAGAAGGGATAACTTGCTGGTGCATTCCTAGAGCGGCTCCATTGTATTTGCACAGCTTCACATTTAGTCTTCACAGTTGCCAGACAGCTAGTAGTTTCTTTGAGAGATTATAAGCTTCAAAGGTATCTAGACTAAAAGCACAAACACTTATCGAACTCCTCTCAAAGCTCAAGAGATCCTCCACCAAAAAAAGAGAATAAATATCAGACATCCCCAGAAACCCTTGATTCCTTGGCGACATTCATGAATACTTCCTCGAGCGTAGGTCCCGTAATCGTATAATCGCTCAACAGCTTCCTACTACTCTGGTTATATTCTGTAGAACTGCCCTCGCCCACATGGGTTCTTGTTGCCTGTTCCTGATCTTCTACAACATTACCCTTTAAACCCTCCATGATCCTCATGATACTTCCTAGCGCCGACCTGTCATGAGGGAGATTAAATCTAATCTGTCCACAGCTCTCTATAAAGTTAGAAACCATGCCATCAAAGCTCTTCTTGATGGTCTCTTCCACCTCTGCAACGTCGGTGCCTTGCTCACGCATGGCCCGGATACTATATGCGCCTCCGTGGGATTCCTGGAGCGAGGCAAGCGTTCCTGTTGCAAGCATCCTGGTCCCCATGATTGCTACATTTGTTGCCAGCGCTTCGGCCTCTTCCATGCTGTGGGTGGTGAGAAGGATGGCGCGATTGTTAGAGATTTCCTGGAGCGCTTTCCAGAGAATTCGCTTTGCGCCTGCGTCTTGACCGGTCGATGGTTCGTCGAGTAGGAGGACTCGTGGATTACCAAGTAGTGCAATGGCAACTGATAACTTTCTTCTCGTGCCACCGCTCAGTGCCGTGACCGTCGTTGTTTCAAAAGAGCTAATATTAAGCGCACTGAGAACCTTTTCAACATTTCCGCTAACGTCCTTGAGACCCTTGACAGTAGCGTAAAAATTGAGTGTTTGCCTTACAGTCAAATTGTCAACGGCATCATCTTGGGGACAGACTCCAATTTGCCTGCGGGCTTTGTGTGGGTTTCGAAGAACGGATACGCCATCTATGTAGATGTCACCGAAGCTTGGTCTGAGTTCACCACGAATCATGTTGATAACTGTTGTCTTGCCAGCACCATTTCCTCCTAAGAGTGCAAGTGTCTCATTTGACGATATATTGAAAGAGGCGTTCTCAACTGCGGAAATCTTGCCGAAGAATTTGCTGACGCGAGACACATTGAGGAGCTCTGGTGACGCTGCTGTGGCTACCCTGCCATTCTTTTCAACCTCAGATGGTGCAGTTACCGGTCCATCGCCAGAGTCGACAATGTAGTGAAGACGGGAAGGCTTAACTTTGCGGCGAAGCCAATCCGCACTTCCATATTCATATATTCCTATGGTTGTAATAAGGAAGAGAATCTGGATAATAAGGTTGACGTAAGGGCTGCCGTAACGCTCATATGATCCCGGGCTAGAAGACCCTTCTTGGTCTCCATATTTGCCACACAAGATCTCGAAGGTGTTTGATGCAATCCACAGTGCTCGTGCAAGATTGGCAGCTGGAGACGATAATCCAAGCCCGTACTGCAAGGCAGAGTATGTTTCATGCATTGTCCAACGATTGCCTGCTGCCTGATTGACAATGTACCCAACAAAATAGATAACGAACAGGAATATGTGTATCCCTGCTGCAACAGCGAAAGCTGCCTTCTTGACAAAGAGTGAGATAAGGTATGACCCTAAATAGGTGGCAATACCGAACAGTATAAAGATCCCAAAAATATATCCAGATTCAAAGTAGAGTTTAGATAGTGGTCCGGCGAAGAGCAATCCCCAAGCAAAGACCGACTGGACGAAGATAAATTGGGCATCAAAAAGAAGGTAGCCAAGCCACAGAGCAGCAGGAGAAACTCCATTACCATAATGCAAGGCCCGGACGTTGTTGACTCTCTCATACACGGGATAAATCGCCTATTAATAGTTAGTCTTGCCTTCTGAAATAAATTATCAGATTATGATGTGTCTGGGTTAGGGAATTGACTTCAATTTGGCAGTATGAAAGGTGGTTCTGGCAACTTACTGATATACTAGTCGCGCAAATAAATGCTAGAATAATCAGAGCCGAAATTGGGAGGCTTAAGGAATTAACCTTATTGCTAGGCGAGCGCATATTCCGAAGGCTGGCAGTTATGTCTCTTGCCGTTCCGGCTGAGGTGGATGAGTTCGAAATTCTATTTGTGATGAGATTGAAAATTTCCGAATACTGTTTGAGTGAATAAATCGACCCTTCACTCAAATAGAGAAGTGTGGCCGTCTCGGGTGTTGGTGAGTATATGCCGAACCCAGAGTAAGAATGCCCAGAATAGTTCGTGATCTGCGTCACGATGTCATCTAGGCCAACAAATAATTGTCGGGATGAGGAAATCAAATCATTGATCTCAGTGTCATTAAGCCTCCCCTCTTGATATTGTCCATCAACATATGAGCCCTGAATCTGAGAAGAACCTTGGACAACGAGTGGGCCGATGACAGACTTGTAAAGTTCATCTTGAGTAGACCCTGACCAAGCAGTTGGAGGCGCCAGCAACGCCACAGCTTGGCCAGAATATGAATAGAGAGCTGTCAAAATAGGTGGACGTAATACAGGGTAATAAACGTCGTACTCGTTGTCCTTAATGTGTATACCGTCTGGATTTCTGAACATGTCGCGGCTCTCCTGACATGTTTGAAGCGGTTCAAAATCGTAGTGAAACTTCGCCAAAGCTGCTGTAATTATGATCACTATGATCAAATTGATCCCATAGCTGATCCAACCTGCCTTCTGCTGTAGTAGTGTGTACCGTTTCATAAACAGAGCTTGGACTTGACGTACGAACCCGATAGTTTGGGCCACCTCTAGGTTAATATCGATTGCCTCCCTATTCTCAAGGGCATATATCTTCTCACCAATCACCGTGCTTGTTTCTTCGTCGCCCACAAAGCCATCACCGCCATGGGAATGAATAGCTGTATCCGAAGTGACTTTGAGGAATACTTGCTCAAGAGTCGGAAAGACTACATCATATGTATTGTCGTTGTCCATACCCTCTAGTTCGAGGAGTTTTGTGGTGGACTCCGCCGAATTAGACATTTGGTATACCATGCTGTTGTCATCTGAGGCATTGGAGCTTCGAATCACGTAGCCATTACCAAAGGAAGCTTTCAAAGAAGTCGCAGGGCCTTCACAGACTAACTTGCCCTTGTAAATTATTGCGATATGGTCTGCTAATATATCCGCCTAATAGAGTTTAGCAATTTGAGTGGGTTTAATTGCGACTAACATACCTCATCGAGAAAGTGGGTTGTTACAATCACAGTGCGCCGGGAATGACCTTTTTGGATAATATTCCAAATATTTCGCCGAGACAATGGGTCCTATGAAGTGTTAGTTAATCGGGGGGTAGAAAGGGAGTTAAGACATACTAAGCCGCTCGAAGCTTCATCAATACAGCAAACTTTCGAACCACCGACGAAAGAGATAGCAAGCTGTAGTTTGCGCATTTGGCCCCCACTGAGAGTCCTAGCAGGTGCATTAACCTTCTCCAATAGGTCACACTCAGCAACCACGTCATCATCGTCTGCAGCAGTATCCTCGTCGGCAGCTGTCTTTAGTTTTCTCCATATCTTAATATGTTGCTGGACTGTGAGACCTTGCCAAAAAACGTTGGCTTGTGGGCAAACACCAAAGCTGACACCAGCCTCATTGAGTTCTAGTTGGGAGCCTGTGTCCATCGACACCATACCTGCGATACATTTAAGAGTCGTAGTTTTTCCACCACCATTAGGACCTAGAAGGAATGTCACGGATCCCTTTCTCACTTCTAGGTCAAACTTGTCAACAGCAACTACTGTCTTCCCTTTCCTGGAGAAAGGCCAGTACCAGCGCCGCTTCCCAAGGTAGGTCTTTGAAAGCTTCGTGCAACGTACAGCAACATCAGAACTAGCTTCGATGCGTTCGAAGTTTCTAGTAACACCCCAAAGATTTCTCTCGACGAGATAGGTGCCAAACGAAAAGGCGACGATCTGCACAATAAAGAACACAATGTAGAGGTAGCCGTCGAGATATTGAACTTTTTTGGTGAGATTTTCTGGGTCCTTGGGCATCCTATTGAGAGAGAATGCCCTAAGACCTGCCTCGCGAAGTGCCACGTCCTCAATTAGAGTAGCCCATGTAGCAGGAGGAAATAAGAGTGCGAGTGCCGTAATCTGCGCCGTTGGTTCTCTGACCGTCAACGTTGCTGCTAAGGTGATTAGGGCAAGTGCAAAAGATAATGTAGACGAGTACAGGCCAGCGAGATTGGCTTTGCCGAAAAAGGAGCCGAGGAAGTGAGATCCCATGATTAAGGATACTCCGGCGAGTAAACTAAGGAATATCATGAGAATATCTGAGGTTCTAGTGAACTAAAATATTTATTATTAGTATGTGTAGTCACGAGGATATGAATATACGGAGAGTTTTGTCAGAGAATATGCATACCAGTACTTGTGTCATGATTATTGAACTCAACAAAAAACCAGGAAAGTACAAGCTGAAGAATGATAAGAACGTTGATAAGATCCTTGGTGCTATGCTGACTCCTTGTGCTGCCATTAACTCAGCCATTGATGTCTCTCGCTCAATTGCAACAAATGTTGCTAGGTGATAAACAACTCCAATGAGTATGAGGAAAAAGAGAGGAGCCGCAAAACTCGCAACTATTGCGAGCCAAAATGCGGACTCTTCCGAATTGTTGCTGCTATCAACACCGAAAGTACTCGATCCAAAGTCGTATTTATTAGGGCCAAAGTATCCCGCCCATGCCTGAGTCGATGGTTTTGCTACCAAGGGGTACTCTCCCTAATAGAGTTCCGAGTCAGCACTATTCTAGCAACAATTGTCTGATAGAGAACCCATAGTTTCCATGGTAGATCTGTTAATGAATGTACCGGAGAATGCACTTACAATCACAGAGCTGAGCGCCCACTGAAGTGGAAGTACTCGGTTGGTAAGAGTATTTTCACCGTTTCGCCAATTCATAAAACCCCATTCCTGGCCAAAGGACGCATCGAGAACGATGCTATATTCGACATTCGTTTCATTAAAAACAGAAAAGATCACCCCTCCATAGCATTCGCTCTGACCTTTGAGGGTTTGCTTGCAAGCATCGTAGAGACTATTGCCGTCATTAATGATCTCAATATTCATATTTTGCATGCCAGGTAGTGCCAATATCCCGTTCAAAACAGGCTCGACATCCTCGCTGGTGGTGCCATTCAGTACAAAGACTAGCTTTTGTTTGGAGACACCATTCATCGCATCTGCGAGATCTTTGATGGGGGTTGAGCTGGTGGCGATTCCATAGTCCTCAGCCGACGAGGCAATTCTCTTGAGGTATTTCAAGTAACAGAGAACGAGGGTGATAATGAGCGGGAAGATCAAGGACCTAATAACCGTTGAGGTTGGCGAGGTGTAAAAGATAAGAAAATTCTTCTGGACAAGAGCAATGGTTTGACAGGATATCCTCCGCCATTGAATTGGTTGGCGCGCCATGGTGAAGTGAATAGCTTTCGACTGGGGAAAATATGGAGGCTTTAGCCCCTGAAAAATGCCAAGAACCCTCGGTGGAAAGAGCGTGTCGGGCTTTGTTTTGTCAGGATCAAGGTGACTGATTGGAAAATGGTGATACAATAGCGATTGGCCTACTCCATCAAGACCTATTTCACAAACAAAACACTTTGAAAGTATAACTTTTGAAAACGAGAAACCTCAGTTCGAATTGGGATTCACGTTCTTCTAAGTGTCTACGGTCTCTTGAATTCGGGTATGGGTAGTGTCTACAATCGCTTACATTACAGACAAAAAATGGTTGCCTATTTCTCCTGTTGGAGATAGAAGCTGCATGAAGTTAAGATTGCCATGTTGTTCAACCAGTGGTGCAGGCAAAAGTGGAGCGCCCACACTTTGACAGGTCAAAGCTAGTCTGTATTTTACAACACATGCAAATATAGGTGTTGCAGGCGGTTACAGTATAGACAAAAAATGGATGCCTAATTCTGCTGTTAGAGATAGAAGCTCCATGAAGTTAGATTGCCATGTAAATATAGGTGTTGTAGGATTCCAATGCACGGACCACCTACAGTCGTTCCCTTGTAAGAAACACCACAGCTTTTCGATACATATTGCGAGTATCCACATTACAGGCTGTCATTCAAGCCCCTTCCGTCAGAACCTGCGACTGAAGGGGGATGCAGGGGTTCAGGCTAAGATCCATTTGCGCTCCTACGAGGCCCACGCCCTTCAGCCCGACTTCTGGATACGAGGATCTGGAGCCAAAATCCTCTGAGAATCTCCGGGCCTCGTAATCACTCTCTTGGCACAACGGAACAGAAGCCCCTATTGAGCATGCGTTGTCACTTGCAGCTGAAAGAAGGAGGCTGCATGTGCCCCCTGTGCTTTCCATCTTCCCGTGAACTACGATCCGATTCCCGAGACGGACCCAAGAGGAAACCACTAGCTGATTCCAGACTAGAGCTCTTTGTACACGCGATGAGCTTTGGACCCTAGCTATGCCACCATCATGAAGCATTATCGTTGTTTTTATTTTACCGTAGTGGGTAGGAGATGTGCATTGCCACTAGGAGCTTTAATGGTAGAGTTAAACTACCCTTTAGCTACTCTCCTATGAGGTTTAGGGACGTATTAAATATAGCTAATAAAAGTAATTAAAGAATCTACTACTCTAGATTATTACTATATGGAATCCAAAGGTTATATATATAATCTAGCCTTTACCTTTTCAATGTCAAAGAGTTGCTATTATTTACTGGAATAGTAGGTAGTAAGTAATAGCAGCTTATAAAGTATGTTAATTATGTCTTTATATTCGTATATCTATAATCTTTCCTTACGCCATCTTATGCCATACCTACACCACTAGTTGACTTTTTACCCTTTGGCTGTTAATTTGTTACATTTTTCCCTTATTCTTAACCTACCTAACAACTATCTAATACTTCGTCGTCACAGCCTCTGCACACTCCCTCTCTACAAGCGCTGCATGCGCCGCGCTTCGCGGCGTAACCTTTACGTGGAATGGCGCGGTGTTGTGTGTGATTTGCGGTATGGTCATCGTGTCGATCTTGTGATTCTACTTTCGCCATTAGAAGACGGCACATCAAGAAGAGTGGGAGTGGATACTTACTGGGTCCTCCGTAAAGTCAAAGCAGTACAGCAGTCGCGCAATCGCAATCCACACGTTCATCTCCCCGACTTTCCAGCCCACGCACACTCTCCTGCCCGGCCCAAACGCCCAATGGCCCTTGAGAGGATTGTTCAAGTCCGCGTTTAGGAAGCGCTCCGGCCAGAACCGCTCCGCCTGCGGGTACTCCTTGTCACTTAGCGCGATCGCCCACGCGTTCCAGGTAAACACCGTCCCCTTCGGGAATTTATAGCCCTCATACTCGTCGTCCTGAATCAAGCTTGTCGGCGCGCCAATCTCGGCAGTATTCGGGCGCCAGCGGAAGCCCTCCTTCACGACCGCCGCAATGTACGGTAACTTGTCGCGGTCCTCCCACCCGGGCAAGCGCTCCGCGTTGTGGCCGCAGACGGCGTCGAGCTCGGCGCGAGCGCGGGCAACCCAATCAGGGTATGTGGCGGCGCCAGCGATGATCTGGCCGATGGAGACGCGCGATGTATCGGAGCCGGCCTCCATGAGCGTGCCAAGACAGAAGAGGTTTTGTGTCTCGGTGAAGTTTTCCTTTTGGGAGATCTTGAGGAATTCCATCGCAAAGCAATCCTTCTGGGTACCGTTGGCGGTGTTGCGGATGACCCTGTCAAGAGCGCGGCGGTAGACGCTAGGTTGAATGTCAACGTTAATGCATACATACGGGCTTGATTTTAAAAGAGAGTGAAGGGGAGGCTTGGGGAGTTGTAGGGTGGGGAAGAACTTACTCAGTGGTCTTCTTAAATATCCGCTCACCTTTCGGCCGCCACCACTGTAGTCTATCCGGAATAATCTTCGCCAACCCTGGGAACCCATCTACAATATTCGCGCCTGGTTGCTGATTCTCTAAAAATAGCTCTATCGTCTCGAACAGCTCTACCACATCCGGATTATCTAAGTCAGACCTCGTCCCGAAAACCACGGACATAATCACACTATTCGCATACCGCCCGTTTGCAGAAAACCACTTATCAGCGTTGTGCAGATAATCCCAGCAGAGGTGGCGAGACTCAAGATCTTGATACGGCTTGTAGACCTCCTCCTGACGGGACGAGAGAATTTGATGCATGATCTTGCGGAGCCGGCGCCAGTCATTGTTGTATGGCATGAGCACGATGCGTCCGCCGCCGGACATGATGTCCTGCGTCATGGGGAAAGGTGGGCGGGAGCAGTAGATGGCGGCGCGGCGCTCCATGAGGTCCGTGACGACGCGCGAGGAGTTAAGGAAGACCCAGGTAGAGCCGCCGATCTTGAGTGTGAACCTGCCGACCTGTTACTACATTGTCACTCGCGCCTGGAACGATATTTCGGGAGTGGTTGGGATAGGCAAAACTCACATCTCACCGTACTTCTCCGCCAAATCCTTTGCCCATGGGCCCTGCTGCGTTGGCGGCACTTGGAATGTATTCCCGACTACTGGCAGGCCGCCTGGTATCAGCGGCGGTAGCTTGTACTTCGACATGCGGATCTTGTCGCGGATTACATATTGCACCAGATACAGCACAGCCGCGGCCACCGCAGAATAGATGTAGAGTGCGATATTTGCCATTGCCATTGTCGTTGTCGTTGTCCAAGGAGTAGGACGACGACGACGTATGATAATATATTAAAGAGGGAGAGGGAGGAGTGATGAACGCGAGACGGAGGACGACGGACGTGGCAAATATGTTTTTATCTACCATTAGGTCCTTGCTCGCCTCATTTTTCGCTCTTTACGCCAGGAGGGCTAAGAGCTACTATTGTATCTGCTGTGCTTAGTACTGCTGTCCTCCCTTACTCCTTCCAACCTCAAAATAATTACCCCACCTTACCCTAAGTAAAATGTGGAGTACCTGTCGACCCCACACCACGTATAGGTATAGGTATACGTAGTGTGGGGTCGACATGTACCCGTACTCTGGGAAAGGCAGGCGGCTCTACTTCCACAGCAGTTTCTTTGTGTAGGGAAATGTTAGGGCGAGAGAGCAAACTACTCATCTTGTCTAATCATGTGAATTTGAGGTATGAGGATGAGTGTGGGGTACGTCGAATAAGGAAGTTTTAGCAACTTTGGTTCTCTGATTCTAGCACTGCTAAAACTCTGAGACCAAAATGATTAGATATAATAGGGATTAAAGGGGCGAAAAAGTCTTAATTAAGAAATAAAATAATAGACATAGTAAAATATAATGTAAATAGGAGAGAAAAGAGATTGAAAGGGAGTTCATATACTTAGCTCCAGATGAGCATAGTAATGTCCCTAGTATGGTATGCATAGCAAGGCCACTACAAACTACCTAAGTATGCATCTAAAGAAGGAAAAATATACTGTTAGACTTACATTCTAGGCTAAGGAAACCGTTTCGTGAATCTAGGAAAATGGGAAAGGGGAAACGATATAAAACGCATAAAGTAAGTTAAGAGCCGGAAAATAGTTTCTGGTTGTCCGGAAGCTAACAACAACAGGAATGTTGATCTCGTTTCTTAGGCATGAATCGTGGTGAGCGGGAAAACAACCCTCCGATTTTGGGAACCGAAATCACGAAAACTACAAACAGCATCCAGGAAATACGAACTCGGATGCACCAAGATTGTGAATCGTCCAAATGATCGTTAGATCATCAACGATATTAATTGTTTAGGGGGAATATGAAATGGTTGATTGTTATCAAGTCATTTTTTAAAAAAATGAATCTTTTTGTTCGGCGAGATGAGTTATAGAGTGGGCCCCTGATAAGGCGTCATCGCCCGCTAAAAGGTACAGGAACCAAACTCCGAAAACCGCTGTTTGCTTTTTCTTGAAACCCGCGCGGCCACCGACATTGAAACAGATCTTCCTTCTTAATATCAATTTACTTAAAAGGAGTTTCGCATCGCCAGGCCCTTCACCCATCAACTCCGACCCCAAAACCCCAATCATCCCGCCCAAAAGCCCTCACCTTGAAAAAATGGCAACGTATGCACCACACCCCTCCCTCCCCTACCCCGCCACTCGACCCCGCCAACAAGGCTCCGCAAACAAAAACCACAACTGACATCCTCAACAGCAACATCACCTGGCACGAGTCCCTCCGCCGCAGCGAGCGTGAGACGCTCCGCGGACAGCGCGGATACACGATCTGGTTCACTGGTCTCTCTGCGTCCGGAAAGTCTACCATTGCGACGGCGCTCGAGCAGCACCTTTTGCACCTTGGTGTGGGCGCGTACCGTCTGGATGGCGACAATGTGCGCTTTGGGCTGAACAAGGATCTGGGCTTCTCGGAGGCGGACAGGAACGAGAACATTCGCAGAATTGCAGAGGTAAGAATGCCCGTTTGTTCATACGTGGGGGAAGGGAGGGGCGTATACGAGGGCACGTGGGCTAACTTGCCGTCTGTGTTTATAGGTCGCGAAGCTCTTCGCCGATGCCTCGACGGCGACTCTCACATCTTTCATCTCGCCCTACAAGGCCGACCGCAAGATCGCCCGCGACCTGCACGCCACCGTTGCGGATGGCGACGAGCCAATCCCCTTCATCGAGGTGTACGTCGACATCCCCATCGAGGTTGCCGAGCAGCGCGACCCCAAGGGCCTGTACAAGAAGGCACGCGCGGGCATAATCAAGGACTTCACCGGTATCTCTGCGCCTTACGAGGCTCCAGAGGCGCCGGAGATCCACATCCGCTCTGACAAGGTCAGTGTCGAGGATGCGGTGGTGCAGATTGTGGAGTACCTGAAGTCGAAGAACCTGCTGCCGGCGGCTGCGCTGAA
Organism: Pseudogymnoascus verrucosus; assembly: GCF_001662655.1. Taxonomy (NCBI): domain Eukaryota; kingdom Fungi; phylum Ascomycota; class Leotiomycetes; order Thelebolales; family Thelebolaceae; genus Pseudogymnoascus; species Pseudogymnoascus verrucosus. The sequence goes on from NW_017263680.1 coordinate 23,566, forward strand.
AAACTAGGGGAGGGATGTAGGGAGATATTTATGATTACGATGATGGATCTAGAAAGTAAAATATACTTTTTTTAGTGTTTCATTTTGGTGCCGCTGGCGCGTGATTCGTACAGTACAATGCTTGCTTTCGTGATCCCATCCAAAGGGGTATGGTGGTTGGTTTATATCTATATGACCTCAAACTCGTAGCAGACGTATGCTGTGTACTCGTTGCCCTCGCCATGTCCACCCACGCCTAATGCACTCATTTCTGAGGACAGTGTTGAGTCGTCCTTGGTGACTCGTCCCTTCTTGTCCCTGCCGAATGCGTTGCCCCCTAGATACGAGTAGGTGGAATCTAGATTCGTCCTTGCTTTCTTTGCCAGTTTTGGATTGGTCTGATAGACGTTAGTACCTGGATGGGGGGAATATAGAAGACATCTGCCAGTGGAGGACGTACCTTGACTAGGGCCGAGACAAACTCAAGGGGCAATCCGTATCTCAGGACCGTCTCGACAAACACACGCAGACACAGCACATGAATCCAAATCATAACACTCTCACTCCACCCCATCCTCGCCAACCTCAACACCTCCCCCCACACCTTCCTCTCATCCTTACTAACCCTTTCAATCTCCTTCTTCTCCTCCTCGCGGCCGCCCTCAACATACTTGTAATCGCGCGGCGTCCAGCGCTGCTCGCGGCACTTTTGCACGAACTCAGCGGCGAACTTCTTGAATACCGTCACCGTGTACAGCGTCAGTTCTTCGTCTTGCGCTACCTCCACCGCCGATCGCGGAACCACCATCTGCGATATGGTCTCGTAGCTGCGCAGGAAGTCTTTCTTGGCTAGGTTTGGGACGACGATTAGGTGCGTCTCGAGGAATTCGGAGTCCTGGATCAGGAGCTTTGGGTCCACGACGGGCGTGAGCGATTTCGTAGCCAGGTTGCCGCTGTGCGAGATGTTAGCTGTTGTTGCAAAGACGATACTTTGTCGGGAAGTCTTACGTCTGCTTTCTTTGTAAAGTGGTGAGCGTTGTCTTGATAGAGTTGTACTGCGTGTACTTGCTCTTCACATCATTGTCGACACTGAGCAGATCCTACACCAACCCGTCAGCCCTAGTGTCCACGCCATCAATCCAACTCACGTACCTTCTGCAACGAGTCAATCAACTCCCTCAACGGCTTATCCGAACGGTACTTCACCGTATTCCACGTAAAGTTCCCCAAATACTGATCCGCCGGCTCTGTCCCAAATCAGTACAACCCCCCACCAACCCAACCACCACAGGGGGGAAATCCATACTATCATTCACCGTCTTCTGCTGCCCAATCTTCGCATCATCACCATCCAAAATCGTCCTCAGCGTATCTCCCATCTTGGCCACGACGCCCTCGCAAGCGCTTTCCAGCTTCCCCAAATCATCCGCCTGCTGCACCAGCGCATCGAGCGTGCCGATCTTGAAGTGCGGGACCTTGAAGGGGGCGACGGCGCCGTTGTCGCCGACGGTGGAGCGGAGGGCGGAGAGGGCGTCGGCCTGGTCGTTGGATGGCGCGATCGAGGTTGGGAGGGAGAGGAGGAGGTATTTGGTTGTGTTCGCCATTTTGGCGGCCGCGGTGTGGGTGAGGGTATGGGTGACGGGTGGTAGCTCTCCAGCTGCTAGGGTTGGGGAGGGGAGGAGAGGAAGGAGTGGCCGCTGATGGGGGAGTGTCGTCGTGGGTTTGGAGCTGGGAGCTCTGAGTGAGCTCTGGCTTGGCTGGCTTTGATAGAGGCGATAACCGATTACGGGTGCCTCTAACCCAATTCGAGGAGTTTAAACCCCAAGGACCCTTGTCATCAATGGAGCCTATTTTGGCTTATATAAACATATAAATTCTATACGAAGTTTGCATCAGTTCTGATTATTCATGTTACAGTAATGGATCCATTAAAAGCTTATTTTCACTACAATTGAGGTTGTTAGACAAAGGTCTACCACCAGAACCCCGTCGAGGGTATCAAAACATGGTCACGGCTGCTCGAAGGCTACAACAAAGTGATACGAATGAACAGATAAGTTCAACATTATGGCTCGACATTATGCTATGCTAGATGCTCATTACTACGATGCCCTCAACCCTCATCTCACTACTGCCCACAACTAAGCAAGATTAGCACGGTGAAGCTCCACCTTAGCACAACTGCTTGGGAGCTCGATATCGGCGTAGTAGTACTGCCAGAACAGCTGCGGAACACCGTGATACCAGTCGCACACTAAAACCACTCAGTCAGCCTTATACACATCTCATTCGAAGTCCGGTTCGACGTACCCAACCACCCCTGAAACTGCGGGTTACTAGAGATCAAACCGCTACCATTGAACGAGAACCCCTCATCGCCGTAGCCGGCGTTGATTTGCGTATCCAACCTAGTTGATCATCAGTCACCGACACTCGAGGCCCCATGGAGGGGAATGTTCGGGGCACTCACCACCGGGTGTAGTATTGGTTGTAGGCAAGCTTGAGGCCGCTAGGGAATGTGGAGCCGGAGAGGTCGAACTGTTGGTACGTTCCGTTGAGGAAGGCGGCCGAGCCACCCTCGGAGACGAGGGCTACGTCGTTCAGGCCTGCGCCGGTGTGGTATGATTGCACTGGGAGGTTGTTAGGGGGTCTGGACTTGTCGCTGTTGGGAGGGGGACGGGTGGACATACCGTAGAGGTTGTTCTTGGTGGCATCGCCGCTGACGACGGTGGTCTTTAGGCGGTATGGCTTCGTGGGGTTGCCTGTGGGGGGAGCTGCGGCTGCAACGCCGAGGACCGCGAGGAGGGTCGCGACGCGGGTAAAGAGCATGTTGAGGTGGGGGGAGTTGATCACAGCTGGGAATGCGAGTCTCGAGAGAGTTCAAGAAATATGAGTTATAGAAAGTGAACAACGACGACTGATTACTACGAGATCGAGAACTGATGCAGAGCAGAAAGCAAACACCTACCGCCGCTATCTATTTATGAAGGCAAAGGGGATAAACAGAGACCACAATAATAGCATCATCGCCGCAGCTTGCGGTTACATTTCTCGTATTCTAAGCGCATGTTGAATCAGGATCGGCGGATATAGTGGTTCATAGGGAATAGAGCGCGTCACGCAGAGCCTCGTATCTGCCAGCCTCCATTATCCAGATTGTAAGACCTCACATAAGCGGGGTAACGTGCCCGAACACTGTTACTATGGGCAAACAGCAGGTTTTTGGTCTTCCCGATTTGCATATCGTGAACCCGATGGGTGGAAAGGAATGATGATGTGAGAAATCTGTATGGGGGAAATATACGTAACCTGTACCAAACAACCAGACAAAACAAATGGATCTATTTATGATTTATGAGATTGCCGAGGCACGGGACTGGGCACGGGGACTGGACTGGAGGTGCACGAGGGAATGCGAGCAGCAAACACAATAAACAAACACAAATTTCTGTGCGCCGTCGTTTCGTTTGAAGGGGTCTCCCTCGTCATCGAGTGGAATTGGAAATTCTCTTGATCTCGGGAAAATCGGGAACTCTTGTGTTTCCCTTTTCTATTCCTAATAAAATTCCCACTTTCTGCGTGTGTTTGCGGGCGCGGATGCTACTTATACTATCCAAATCGCGACTGGATGTGCTTGGGATCGTCGCCAGTAGCGGCGCAGCGGAGGAGAACAGGGAGGAACGTTTCAAAACAAACAAGCTAACACTGACCAACTGCCGAACTTGGAAGGCCGGTAAATACGCCAAAATGAGCTGTGCTAAAACTAAATCTACGATTTATGGCTGGCTGGTTGCTCTGTTTGAAACGAAAAATATGCAGTTCGCGCGATGGTGATCGATGGTTATTTCATGTAGTAATACGAGGTCGATATAGCCAAGAAGGCAGTCATTGACACCGGAGATGCTAAAGGTGTGCCTTGGAACACAGCCATTAACGTCGGCAGATCTCACGGACGAGAAGTCTAATTGGGATGATCGCCCCTCTTGGGGGTGTGATTATATTTGTCTCCGCCTGTCGCTCGCCGTTGAGTTTCCGTCGGCTTGCTTCCGTCGTGACCTATTTATCCAATAACGTGTGTAACATCGCCATATCCCCCCCAGCTTTGGGTTGCGTTTGCCCAATATAGCCTGTCTTCTCTAGAGCGCCTGCCTTGCATCATGCATCGCGAGCGCGCCGTCGTCACCGCCAGCTCCCACACAAAGCGACGACATCACCTACAGTACAGGCCTCACGAGCCTACGAAACGGGTGACTCGAACGGGCTCCCCGTCTCGAAATAGAGTGTTAAGGCCGGCCATCAAATTAGAGCTAGGAGCGGACGCAGGTAATAAGAAGCCGCGCCAACCCGGCGTCCGTAGCGTAGTAGTCTGTTGCAGATATGCTCACCTGAGCGTCCCAAACGGGCCGACTGGCTGCGTCTCTTTCTTCCTTTCCTCCAGTAGCTGGACTGACTGGACGCCTTATCGCCAACCCCCAACCCTCCCCTCATCCCACCTCTCCTTCCTCTCCCTGCGCGAGTAGTAGAGGCGTCTCGCGTCGCGATAGCGGCGCACCCACTCCGTGATCTCGCGCTCCGTAGCGACGGCGCCATCGCCTTCCAGGAAGCTTTCTTCCAGCGCCTGGCACACCATCTCCTGGTCCTGCACGCCGGAGCCCAGGCGCTGGTACAGGGATGATGGCGAGAATGGGGAGAGCGCTCGGTCCATATCTGATTGCTTCTGCCGCCATTGACGTTCCAGTGCATGAGCGGAGAGGAGCTGTGCTTGTGTTGAGGCCTGCAGATGCGATAGACGGGCCTCGACGTCGTTTAGATGAGATGCTAGGGCTATGTTCTCGCGCAGGGCAGCTTGTAGTGATTCGTCCGAGGCAGAGGTGGAGGGGTGCGCGGTATCGCGGGAGTGACATGTCGCTGAGAGCAGCTCGGGCTTACGGAGAATCTCTTCGAGATCTTGAATACTGAGCTAGTTAGCGGTGAGATCTTTATGCATATAGAATAAAGGAATGCATACGATTTGTCTTCTAGGATCTTTGGCAGCCAGTTAGGCCCTGGGTCTGGGATGGCTTGTGGAGCACCTTGAGGGCCGACTTGTTCGGCGTAAAGTGGCCGTTCGGGCGTCGGAGGGGACGGTTTGGCCCCCAGCGGGGACGGTTGATGGGGGAATTGTGACAGCACAGGCGTACTTTGCCGGCTCACGTCTTCGCTGCGTGGCTTTGGCGGTGGCTTTGGCGGGACGTTGGGATCGAAAGATCCCGAGGCACGGTGGTCCGCGTATGATGGGATGTCGTTTGAGGGGGTGTAGGCCGCCATGGTCAGGGTAGAAGCTGTACGAGTATCGCCGATGGGGGTATATTTCGTTAAATAAAGGCCAGCTTTATAAATAGCGAGGTTGAGGTGGTTAAGGGTTGCGGCTCATGGCGTTCTCTAGCCGCAGTACGTGCCAGGTTACGTGGGTGTGCGTATTTGAAGCCTTGGATCTGGTGCCCGCCCAGATCTAATCTAATCTTATCTTAACCGATCTGTACCCACGAATTTGAGAGTGACAGATGGATGTGCAAGCCTCCTTCAAAAGTACAAAACAATACAAATTGTGCAGAGCAGACTATTGCCTGTTTGCATGTATGGATCATGTAGCTTCTCAACGGAATACTCTCGAAAGTAGACCGAGCGCAGGCACACTGCATATACGACCTTGCAGCATTCCAAGCCTCCCGGTGGCATTCGGGCTGGTCCCTGGTATCGGGGAAATACTTTGGACCCGGCGGGTGCGATATGGGATTCATGAGGGAGTGAGCGGTCACCAGCGCCGAGAGCCTTGCATGGCATTGCGTGGCGCGGCATGGCAAAGCAAGGTATGGGCCTGCAATATCATCCTTTGTATGGATGGCATATTACTTACTAAGTTGTCAGTGCAATGTGACCAGCACGGCCAGTCCCTTCCTCGGGCGTACAAATGCTGTCGGCGGCTTGGTGATTTTTAAGGAGACAAGAAGCACGGCAGACAGGCCAGCAATTTTGCCACCTTTTTCCAATTCGCGATCACAGTGACGCCGACGATAACGGCGGAACAAACCGATCCAAGCGGCAGAGGGTACTCCGATTCGGCCAATCTTTTGTTTCGTAATGTTTCTCCAGGATGGCCGAGCGTCTCCCCGAGCCGGAGTGGAGTGGTGGAGAGCCCAAGAAGGGGGAAGTGGGTTGAGTGGGGTTTGTATCTTCAATCCTGTTCCCTATCCGCGCCTTAGTTCCCTGTGTCTGTGTGGAGAGAAATGTCTCGGTGCGATATGTTTGGGTAGGTGTAGAGTACTATGCGTCAAGTACTCCATACTCTGGACATATTGGGGATATCGTCGAAGATCACTCTTGCCTGGGTTTGCCTGGGTGTGCGAGGGTGTCCCCGGGTTCGCCTCCATTACCGTCCTAGGTCTAGGTGAAGCTTGAATCAAACGTGTATGATGCCGTGCTACACCTCGGAGTGTTGGAGGAGGCGCCGCTGGCGTCGCTGGACCGTCGATGAAGTATTGGTGGATTGTTGGTGTACTCGGAGTACTCCATTACAGTGCGTTGTACTGTCTCAGTCGTGGTACTATACTGCGCAGCGAACAGTCCATACAGTCCTGTCCTGCACAGTTGAGGCCGCACTCACAGGGATTAAGCGCACCAATTTTCCGGAGAAGGGCCGTTTTGGTGAGAGGCAAGATGTGCGCACAGGGCAAGAACAAGGCCTTGGCGACAAGAGCGACCGAGGAACCACCACCGCCGCCACCATCCATCACCACCAATTCATCACGCACAACACGCGCTCGCATGTATGGATGCATTGTATGGACGGACTGATATTTTGAGCATTGATCTATCTGTTCGAGAGATCGGCCGAGATTGAGATGTGTGCATCTGGGAATGGAGCTGCCGAGCCCAATCAACACATTGCCACCGAGTTGACAGGAAGTAGCCGGTCTAGTCTGTTCGATGTCAACGCGTCCCTTCTCGGACTTCTCGGGGTTCTCGCCGAGAGCGGGAATAATGACACATTTGTGAAGCTTTGAAGGCCCTTCTCCAGTGTAAATACTGTGTGAACAAACTGCCGCTGTGATACCACTCTACTCTACTACGATGCGGAGACCTCAGGGTTCTGTGCTCGAGTTGCTCGAGTCACGAGAATAAACAAGGCCCTTCTATTTCACCGAGCGCCAATACGGATTACTATCGCGGACAATCCTGAGAGTGCAAAAGATATAGCCTAATCCATCACTGGCCTCTCCTCTCGTCCATGCGAGGCACAATAGAGCAGCCTGGCGGCGCACAGTGCTCCGTCTCTCAGGCCGCATCGAGCTGACAAGAAGGGTCTGGACAGCGAGGCGGGAAAGCTTAAATGCATCTGCGATACAACGAACGATGGATCCTCGCAGATGGCGATGTCTGGAGCGCCCGAAGAGGCAAGTTTGTCGTCGTTATCGGGCATGGCTTCTTGGGTGCGTGCCGTTGAATCTATCTGATAGATGGGCGCTGGGCCAGGTCTTGACTATTCTTGGCCGCTATCGCGTCAATCGCATGGCAAATGACATGGATGGGATAGTTGGGAAGGGAAGGGGGTCGTCGTCGCGGGAAGTACCTCCTGAGTTGGGGGCGAGGTACTGTATGCACTGTGGGTGGATGTACTGTGCATGTACATTCAATGGTTCTGACAGAGACGGGACATATCTCGCCCATACGGAATATCCGGCCCTTTTATCCATCACAGCGCAGTTAGCTGGTGATGAGGTCGGAGGAGATTCACCGAGTCACGAAGCCCACGAGAGGTCGGCCATCCTTCCCTAATAGTGGGGGAATATTATGAAGAGCAGGCCTTCGAGATCATCTGTTTGCCTCGTATTTCCCTTTCTCGGCCAAATATGAGAGAGACACGGACAGAGAAATAAAGAGGACCAGTGAGGCCATGTCGGGGGTAGAGTGAGACAGGCAGAGTACATACGGTGGTACCTGGAACTCCCCATATTGGGGATCATTTAGTGACATGGTCGACGGGGTTGACATGGTCTTGCCTCTTGTCTCCCCCCCGGATTGACAACCAGTCGGCGACACAAGGGCGAGTGTCGACCGTTCGTACGGCGTACTCATATCAAACAATTCTGTGCGTTCTTTGCCGCTCATACTCCATGGAGCACTCTACTCACATTCCAGTATCATATCCGGGTATTCACATGATGGCGTGGCGGTTATCGTCATGTTCCTGTTTTCTTGTCTACTTGGACTCGACTTTACTCCATGGGGATCATCGGTCCCTTGTCGAGACGGGGTACTTTGCCATTCGTTAGCCTTGCTACTTTACTCCGTACTGGTGGTAGTGGCGGCCTTTGAACCCTTCGTCACTTGCTGATCCCTTGCCGGGTAAACTCTGGGTGACCGGCCTTATTGTGGAGAAATTCAAATTGGCGGCGGATGTGGTGTTTCTCCTCTGGGGCGCGATGGGGCGCGATGGGGCGCGAATGTGCTTACTTCACTAACTTTTTGGTACTATCCATATTCTCCATATTCTCCCAATATCCTCCATTCCCTATTGCTCTGTTGCTCCGGCCTGCAGCTCCCTATCACCAGTCTCCCCTATCACAGACGCCGTGTTGGCATTAATGCTTCAGCTTCAACCCCCTACCCCCCCCCATGCGACCCCCCTACCACCCCCCATATCCCCCCCTACACACCCTACATTTACCCCCTACCACCACACAAAACTCACCCACCTAAAGTGCCACTGATGCTGCGAACTCGACTTCTTTTCTCCCTTATCCACTCCGCCATCACGTTCTACTAAACCCATTTCTTCATCCACATCCACCCACTCCGATACCCCATAGTCCCATACTCAGTAGTCCCAATAATCGCTGGCGTACAGCACTAGAAAATAAAAAGGGTACTTACGAAGACCCACGAACCCTACAAATTGACTGTACGATGTATACTTCTTAAATGTACCTTTGGGTTGCAGTCGCTCGCTGGATCACGCACCTCACTACACTACAACACCCCCCACCCCCATCTGAACCAACATCGGCTCTTCTACTCCACGACTCCCACTCACTCTCTCCCCTCCCCCCCACGAACTTCCTCTTCTCGATCTATCTCCAACTATCGACCATCGACGACCATCTCGATCATCACCCCCTCCCCATTTGCGACTTGGGTTCGAAAAACTATGATCTGGCAGCGATACACCATCAACAAACACTGCTCGCTGACGTCCTGAGTGGCTTCACACGCTTCTCTAGAGACGACGGCCCTCCCGCGATCCTGATGCTTCAGCACGACTGTCGCACCCCCATCTGGATGCCATAGGAGCCCGAAGCCGAGCATGGATCCAAGTCACATCACTGAGTTCGCCAGTCCGCGGTACTTTGAGAAGTTAAATTCGCTACACGATGCTGTCGACAATGCGAGCAACCCCCAGGCTGCTGACGCCGCCGCTGGCACGTCGCAGACCTCAACATTCAGCCTACCCATAAGGAACCCGCGCCCGCCGGGAGCGCGAAGGAGGAGAAGCGGCGATACCGATCGATCCGGGGATGGAAAGAGGAGGCTGCTGGTGCCGGAGGTTACGTCGAAGGCCCCGAGGAAACCGAGCTTCACATCATCTCTTACGAACTTCAGGTTCAAGGTCTCGCATAAGGGAACGTCGCATCAAGTTGGGCACGAGTTCATCTTTGAAGAAGGGCCCGTAAAGCAACAGTGCGTTTGCTTTTGATTCCGGTATATCGCTGCTTTGCTAACGTTGACGTGTAGACTTACTCTCGGCGACCGATTCCTTGGACTTCCGAACGAACTTCAACTCCAGATTATGAACACCCTTCCCATGCCGACGGTTCTCAACCTCAGGCTTGTCTCGAGATCCTTCAATTCCTTTATTTCAATGAATGAGTCGCCCATATCGCGGCATCATCTTACCCACAGCGTCCCTCACTACGCCTTACGATTATACCCAGTCCCCGATTCGAAACTCTTCACCCTACATTACCTTTGCGGACTTTGGCACCGCCTTCATGTCGCATCTAAACTTGCAGACCTTATCGCTGAGCATACGACTCAGGAAATATTCCTTCGCGACACCGAAGCAAAACGGCGCGAATTCGAACCGCAACATAAACGTATGCGGTTACGTTTAATGCCATTACTATTTACTATGTTTCATTTCTTCGAAAAGTACCGAGAGCTTCACCTAAAACACCTGGAATCGAATGGAATACCCCTACGACATCAGCCTTTCACCTTGAACCCGATAGAGCGCCAGGTTATGAACATGTACGACGACCAAACACTACTTCAATTACACCAAGTCTTCCCGCTAGTCCTCTCATCCTTCTCTCGGCGCCTGCGACCTCCATCGTACGCCGGTAGACTGGAGCGTTCGATCAAGGGTTATTTAAAAGACAAGCCAGCCGATGAGATTTACGCGACGATAATATTAATAGGAGGTCTGCGGCAGGCAGAACGGTTTTGGGAGATGAAGGGATACAACTCGAGACGAGCAGCTGTCGACAGCTGGTACAGCTCCGTCACCCGGGAACCCATGGAGGCCCCTCCCAAGTCGAGATTAGCCATATTAGGTCTCGGACGGAAGAAGTCTGTCACGTCTCACCCCGATGTCGCGGCTATGGAAGGGCTGTCGCTACACGACCCGGGGAGTTGCAACGAGTGGGACTGCGTTCAGCCCGCTTGTATGGATGCACGCGCACACCGTACCCCTAGCCACACGATATTCCACACAAGCCTTGCCGCCGGGCCACCTATGAGCCCGCTGTCGCGTGATCAGTTAAGGCCGTTGCTCCTAGACCAACAGCCGTTGACGAACATCTGGCTTCACACGGCCGAGGCGCTCATCCTGGAGCGCGGGATAGTCGAGTGTTCCCTGAAGATTAAGAGGAACACTCAGGTCCTGTTGGAGCTGATCAAGGAGGATGGAGGCGTGGACGAGGAATGGGCACCTGGATTGTCACAGGCCTCGCGGCACGCCTTACATCACCCTATTGGAGCTGGTGGTGCTTATTTGGGCGCACACGAGATGTAGGGAAGCATTTATCAATGGCGTTGGTGTGAGCGTATATATAAGGAGCAGGGGCGTCGGTCTCGGTATTGAGGCATAGATATCATATATGATGTTGCCATGTTGGAGACGTATACTCCACTGGGAAACATGGTTTTTTTGGATGGATCATTGTAGCAGATCACTCCTTGTAGCAAACAGCTTTTGCTGGATGAAATGAAATACCTTTTGTTTGTCAACTGTTGACTCTATTGTTACTATGCTGGACTTGATGCGGATGAAGGTGAGTGATTGAGTGAGCGACTGAGCGACTGAGCGACGGATTTATTTACATAACCATCCATCCACAGTTTCCCCAGCGCGTAACGCACATATATGCCTTAATTCGGACTCCTGTCATTTCTCTGAATGGGGCTCAATATTGATTGACCAGTGACGCACGAATCACAGCAGGTCGAGGCTGAACCCCCCAGCCCAGACCTAAGCGATGACCACCCGAGTGTGTTGTTCGCGATGACCCTACCCGCGCGCCCAGATAAGGGACCTCACCTCAAACTCACACTCCTCCACACGGCCACAAGGCATGGCGCCTCGCTCTCCCGCGCCCACGCCCACAACTTTGAAATGGCGACAATGTCCGGGCTCCAGCCCAGCGGCATTGTCTCTTCGAACACCTCCTCCTTTGGCCAATTCCGCCTCACCACCTTCGTTGACGCGCATCCAAATCCCGCCTCCACCAACACCGGTGGAGTAGTCGCAAACGCCCCCGACAACAGCGCAGCTGCTTCCTTACCCCCCCAATCCTCCGCAATGGCAGCAAACACCCCCTCCAGCGACGCGCCTACACAGCTCCTGCGCCCCTCATCCAACCCCTCACCGAACCCCAGCGCCTCCCCCCTCGCCCCCACAACCTCCACCCCCTCAAGCACCACCCACGCCGCCCCCTCCCCCGCGCGCCGCGCCCCCGGCTTCGGCGTCCTCGACCTCACCGCCCCCTCGACCGAGCGCTCTGGCAAACTCGGCGCCCACCGCGACGGGCGCGTGCGCAACCCCGTTCCGCGCAAGCTGAAGGGGAAGACAGATCAGCGGAATGGGAATTTCGCCGTCATGCATATGGATATGTCCGGGTCGAGTGGCGGGGGGCGCATGGTGCCGAGGGGGGAGGCGGCGCAGAGGGCGAGCGAGAATACGGCGAAGGCGGCGAGGAGTATGTTGCAGGACTCGTATAGGATGAAGAGGCGGCGCGTGGAGGGAGGGGAGCCGGCGGTGGTGCAGCAGCAGCAGGCGTATGTGGTGCCGAGTGAGCCCGCGCCGGTGGTGCAGCAGCCGGTGCATAGGACGCAGCCGATGTCCGCGGAGGAGACGAAGTATGAGCAGGCGAGGTTGTTGACGCTGTTGAGGAGTATTAGTCCGTTGGCGGTGGTGGATCAGATGTGCAAGGCGCTTGCGTTCTTTGGCGGGATACCGGGGGCGCCGGCGCCGGAGGACGAGGCGTTCCCGGCGAGCGAGGATGCGAATGGGAGTGGTGCGCTGTTTGTGGGGTGGCTGTCGGAGATTTTTCCGGAGCTGGAGAGGAAGGTGTGGAGGTCGAGTGTGGGGGGGGGAGGGGCGAGGGGGAAGAGGCCTAGGGGCAGGCCGAAGGGGAGTAAGGCGTCGAAGGTTAGGAAGGATAAGGGGATTAAGAAGGGGCCGAAGGATGGGGGGAGGGAGGGGGAGGGAGGGGCGGGGGCTGAGGTAAGGGCTGTGTCAGTGGTGGATGAAGATGAGGATGCGGATGCGGATGGGGCGGATGATGAGTGGGTTGATATTGGGGAGTCGGAGTCAATACTACATGATAAGGGATCTGGACAGACTGGGGCGAATGCCTCTGGCGCGTTTGTCCCTGTCAATTCTACGGGCACGGGGATAATCGAGCTCGAACCCGAGGAATCGAACGAACCCGAGCCGTTAGATCCGCCAGCAACCGCGAATATCGGGAAGAGGAGACCGGGACGACCGCGGGGCTCTCGCAATCGCCCGAAAGAGAAGGATGCTGAAGGGAATGAGGTTCCTGCTGTTGAGGTTTTTTCCCTCAATCAGTCCTCTGCCGCGTCCACGAGCAGCCCTGTGATGACCATGCAGTCTGCGAACTCGCAGACGCCGACGTCACAACCGAAGCGCAAAGCAGGTCGTCCTCCAGGCTCAAAGACCAAGCCTAAGGAAACGCCTATACTGCCAACCAGCGTCAGCCCGACGCTAGCTAGAAGCAATCGCGCCGCGGTTAGCCAAACTGCAACTCCAACAAACAATATCGCTGCTGCTGTGCCCCAAGGCCTAAGCGCCGAGGAGCGAGCTGTCCTAGAGGCCTACCGCAAGTCCAAGACTAGCGAGACTCCTGTCCCTGCACCTACCGCAAAGCCAGTTGAGAAACGAAAACGTGGGCCCCGGAAGTCGAGCAATGGCTTTACCGTGGAAGATGCTGTTACCGTTCCTGCTCCTCCCATTCTGCCACCACAGTCTACCATCACCCCACCAGTGGCGCCGCAGCCAAATGAGCCGTCGAGAGCAAACTCCCAACAGGCGACGCCGAAGAGCGCCTCTGCGGGCCCGGCTGCAAAGCGTCACCGGAAGTCTAAAGACCTTACCACAGCAACTTCAAAGACGAGTGTGGCACAGGACACGACGATTCTCAAGTCTACACCCACGCCTACCCCGGCGTCGGCACCGGTAGCAAGAGCCATCCCTGTCACCAGCTCGCAGAGACCCGTCTCTGTGCCTAGCACCACGGTGTTCTCGTCTCTCCCCGTCGCATCTGAGCAAATCATAACGCGAGCTCCTGCACAAGGACTCCAAGCGCACTATAATCACTTCACCAGTATACAACAACAGCAACAGCAACAGGCACAGGCACAGGCACAGAAGCAACAACAGCAGCAACAGCATCAGCAGCAACAACAGCAGCAACAACCCCAACAACTCGACCCCCGCCACGACCCGCACCTCCTAACTCGCACCTCCCCCCTCCAAACCCCCTTCTACCAACCCCACCACCCCCAACCACAACCGCAAGCACGCCACATCCCCACCCCCTCCCCCTCACACTTCACACACTACCAACCCCAACAAGCCGCCCGCACCTACCACTCCGGCACCAACCAATCGGCGATGGATCCTTACCGCGCCGCCGCCGCCGCTGGCCAGCAACAACAGCAGCAGCAGCACGCGACGTTCTCGCCAAGACAGCAGAACCCAAACCAGCAGCAGCAGCAGTTCGCGCATTATACTGAGGCGTCGTTTATTGATCTGCCTGCGCTGGAGGAGGGGGGGACGGGGGAGGGGGGGTATGGAGCGGGGGGAAGGGCGAATGGGCAGGTACAGGGACAGGGGGGGTTTGGGGGAGGGGGGATGGGGAAGTGGGTATGAAGGGAAGGGGGATGAAGGGGTGGGGAGGTGGGGGGATGGGGGGGTGAGAGGTGACGGGATATGCGTAATGGTAACAGTGTGGTATGATTTCGATGTTACGGGATGGAAGGATCTGGGATGGATGGGATGGATGGGATGGATTGGGATTGGATTTTTTTTTTCACGCCTTGTTTAGCGGATTGAGCGATATGAATTAATGACAGACGGACGAACGAACATACTACTGGGGACACACGCGGGTATTATGGATGGGATAGGGTCAGGTTGCTTTGCTTCCATTTAGCGGCATAGCGAGAACAATAAATGGGAAGAGGTTCGAGTTTCTCAGATGCTGGTTTTAGTGTTTTTGTGTGATATCCGTTTACCACATTCGTACCCTGAATGCACTGGCATTTTAAAGGCCTCTTGCCAAAGCCACTGATGGATGCCACTTGTGTTCAGTCATCGCTTTTGAATATCCATTCATCAAAGATCTTCCCAACCCCCTGCCAATCCCCCTCTTTCGTCCCTGCTTTCTTGCGCGGAACGAACTCCACTATTGAGCCCCCGCCGAAATCCACAACCCACGCGTTGAAGCTGGTATCGATGACAATATTCCCCGGATGAACATCGCCCCACACAAGATCATGGGCGTGTAACTGCGTGACCGTATCGGTAACTTGCTGCTTCCACTTTGCATGGTGTTCTGAAGCTAAGGCGGTGTTTTTGTAGCTGTATAGGGAGGAGTCGGTTGAGGGGATGAGGTCGAATAGGAGACCGATGGTCATTTTGGTGTCGGTGGATACTACGATGCTGTGGAGTTTGGCTATGTTGAGAGTGCCCTGTAGCCCGGCTTGATGGATACGTAGATGCATGTCTACTTCTCGCAGGAGCTGCTTTTTATTAAGTGCTAAGTGAGAAAAGTACAGCTTCAGTAGTTGAAATTTGATTTATGGACTTTTCAACCTTTGAATTTGTTTCTTGCACTCGAGCAGTTTTAATTATTAATGACTCAAGGAAAAGAATAATGCGACTTAATACAGAGTAAACAAGTGACTTTGCAAGTTATAATTAATAAGAGTAGTCACTCACTACCCAACATAGTTTTAGTACTAAACAATCAAAGGCGCAAACTATTCACACCACAAGCAAGACCTCGAAAATAAAAAAAATAAAAAATCGTCACGGTGAGCGTCATCCCGTATAGTATAAGTCTACATGCACACATGTACCACACTATAAATCCAAACCCCTCAAAATTACAAACACCCAGTGCAAATCCCCCCTCGTATCACAATATGCAAGCACTACAACCCAACCAATCCAACCCCGCACCACCCCCGAAGCCACCCTGCATCAACAAAAATATCAAATCTAATTATAGCCCACCCACCACCACCACCACCCCTCTATCGCCCGCCGTCGATCATCAGTCGTCAATCCCCAAAAAGCCAAGCCAGCGCTGGCCTACATGCGCTGAGCTGAGCTGCATCTCTTTTGTAGCCCTCGGATAATCCCTCCCCCTCTCCCTCCATCCATACAGCGTGTGCCCAGCCCACCGCCCATCCGTCCGCTCGACCCCTCCATCCATCCCCGCCGTTACCGCTGCTGCGCCCTCATCCTCCCATTCCTTCCACCAGCACCACCGACTACCGCCTCAGCCACTACCGCAAAAAAACCCCAGCGCCTACATACATGCCTATCTGACTCGTACATTCCCCAACCTACAAAACAAAGATGACATCCCCCACCCCATCACCACGCGCCCCCTTCCCCCCCTCCCCCGACGGCGCGGCCGCGCCGGAGCTGGACCACGCGCCTGCGCTGTCGTCGGCGAATGCAAGGGCGAGGTTTGAGTTTGAGGCCGGGAGGGGGGCGGAGGGGAGTAAAGTTTTGATGGTTGAGTGGAGTACACCCCTCAGAGCTTCTGGTAGTGAGGAGGAGGAGAAGGAGGGTAAAGAGGAGGAGGAGGAGGTGTGGGAAGTTAGTTGGGAGGGTAAGGCGAGGGGTGTTGTTTATGGAAGCGGCAGCGCGACGGTGGATGAGAGCGAGGCTGCGGCCGGGGAGGTGACGGGGAAGGTAAACACGCATCGATTATACTTCCTCCTCCCACCGCAGACACCGGTTCCGCGACTTGTAAATATCTCCCGCCGCGCCGCCCCCGCCTCCGAGGCCCTCCACACAAACCCCCTCCCCGCGATCTTCCCACCCGAACTCGGGGCCTCAGCACGGACAGCGGGTAGGAAGGGGGTATTGCATACGCGGTGGGCGAAGCGGAGGGTAGCGGTGCTTGAGAAGGAGATTGAGAAGGAGGGGGAGGGTGGGGAGGGCGTGGGCTGGGAGATGGCTGTTAGAGAGCGGGTGTGGATTGAGGAGAATTTTGGGGTTGGGAAAGGTGCGGGGAAGGGGGAGGGAGGGGATGGGGGTGGGAGTGGGAATGGGAATGTCAGTGGGAAGATGCCGGGGAGTCCGTTGGGGAGAGTCGCGGGGAGGATGGGGGGGTTGAAACTAGGGACTAGTCCGGGGGAATTGGATGTTCATGGTGAGTTTTCTTTCCTCTTTCTAATTTCACTCTCCCATTTCTTCATCTCAACTCGCTGTCTTGCCCCCTCGATCACAAAACTAACACCCCAAAGCCCCAGAGCCACTCAACCCCCTCTCCCCCGCCCCCTCCGACATCGCCATCGCCGCCCCGGCATTCGCTCTCTTCCACTCCCCCGCGCCCTCCTCCACTCCACAATCCTCCCAAACCTCCCAAACAACCTTACCCCCACAAACGCGCGCCGCACCAGCGATAGTATCACAACTCCCACCCGCCTCCATCATCGCACAACAGGCCTCCACAGGGGATGGGCGACTGATGAGCTCGCTTGATGCGTTGGCGGGGGGTGATACTGCTAGTGCTGGGGGGAGGTGGACGTCTGTGGAGAGTAGCGCGGTGGGTGGAGGTGCGGGTGCGGGTGCGGGGGCTGGGGAGGATGAGGAGGGAGGGGATGGAGAGGGGAAGGATGAGTTATTCGCTATTCCACCACGGGAGAGGGGGCCGGAGATGGCGAGGAGTCCGTTTAGTCTTGTTAGCGAGGAGGTTGTGCCGTGGCGGTGACGTTTGGGGGTTGTTTGAGAGGGTGGAGGAGGGGGAATGTGCACGCTCGCTATATACCCTTTCTGTTGATTGATAGTGGTGGTTGTTAACATATAGCACACCTGGGTCAAGCCCGGTAATATCCCAGCAATGGTGAACATATAGGTTTGATCATATGTTGACTATTACAAAATTGAATAGCTATATCACCATGTTGCTACCCGTTCTCATATACCATATAAACCTCATAATTCTGTTGACCATCTCTTCCATGGGAGAGAGATAGACAGGAGTGAAATATCATGATGCCCACATGCCCATAGGGTATAATCCATTTCATCCCATCTGCAAGTAGGATATCAATCTAAAATAAGATCGACTCACCCAACCATCTTGTAGGTATAGGTAGCGAAAATTAACTTTTGAAAATAGATATAGTACAAGTAGCGCCATATGATAACATCATAAACTAATAAAGACTCTCGCCCTTTAGACTTCCACTAAGTCGACTCATTGCCACCTACTTCAGAACACTGTTGCTTCTCACTGTCTACTCATTACAGAGCTCAGACACAGCTGTCGTTCAACGTAATGTGACAGTGGCATGGTTATATATAAATGAAAACTCCTTTATATACTCGTTCACTTGCATCCGCAACTGAATGGGTGTCCTGTGTCTGTGGCTCAAGTGTTGAAATATATGCTGGCACTAGCAACATATTAATACACCCAACTAAACTGGCTATTTATGGGTCATTATATCTTTTCGTTTTATCTTCTCCTTGTTCGGCATATTAGGGGATTACGTGGCGTAGTGGTGAAGAGAAGCCTCGTGCAGTAGGTTTCTGCTTACAAATCCCATCTTAGCATAAAAGTTCCTGATCCTCGGCCCGACATACCATGAGGATCTGATCTGATATTGATATTCATATTTACATTCCCTAATAATCATTTTCCATGAGTGCTGAAGAATTCCTCGCGGACGCTGAGGGCGGCAAGTTGCCAGTAGACTGCTACGATCGCGTGTTACAGATAGCATTCATCTATATGGATGAGGGGCTGTGGAAGGGCAACGGCGTATTTGATGTCGTAGAAAAGCTACACGCACGCGGGTGGTCGTTCGGCGAAGGGGAGTTGAAGTTTAATCGGTAAGTTACGATCCCTAATATAACCAAAACGAAGACTGATAATCGCCAGCACCCTAGATATATTCTACCTCGCCCAGCTCGTAGCGGCCATCTACCGCTCCTCCTCCCAACTCAACGGCGACTTCCCCTCCCCCTCTGACTTCCCCGCCTTCTACGCTACGCACCGCGCCCTCCTCTACCCCTCCGCATGGCGCTCCTACTACTCCGCCACCTTCCTCACACAGCGCACATCAGCCCGCTTCTACCGCCTGCCCGACCTCCAAGACCTGCCCGACTCCTCCTCCCCGCTAGGGCAGCCGCGCCAGCGACCCCCCCTGACCGCCGCCGGCGCACACGCCACGAAACTCCCCCGCTGGGCCCACAGCGTCGCGCGCACGCGCCGCAGACAGCCCTCCCTCCCGCTACCGACTTTCACCCGGCTAGCCCTCAGCACGCTTGAGGCGACCACCGCGCGCCTGCGCGCGGTCCACCCAAGCGTGCTGCCCTACTCCGAGACGCAGGCGCGCTTCTGGCTCGAGCACATGAAGCTCGGTGCGCCCAGACCGTCTGGCTCGGCCAAGGAAGCGTGGAAGCCGAATGGCTTCGGTGTGCTGGTCGCGCAGGGCGCGTTCGATGTGTGTGCGTGGGAAGGGAAGTACTCGGCGCAGCTGTGGGAGGCGAGTGGGGAGGGGAGGGAGGTCGCGGAGCCGGATTTGGATGGCGTGTGGGAGAGCGAGGTGCAGTGGTGTGGGTTGCCGGATGGTGGGATCGGGGTGCAGGCGTGGTGGAGGGGGTGGGAGGGGGAGGTGGGGAGTGAGGAGGAGGTGGAGTTTTTGGCTGCTGTTGCGGTGGAGGAGACAGTGGGGGTGGAGGTTGGTGAGTTGGACTTTGCGGTGCGGTCGCATGTGTTTTTGGGGGTGATGCGGGGTGCGGTTGAGGGGGTGCAGGAGAGAGAAGTTTTTCTGGAGGAATTGAAGAGGGGAATGGTGGCGAAGGGGAGGATTGCGGAGGAAAGGGCAGGGAGGTGGCTAAGGGAGGCCCTGGCGGTCGTGGAGCCGTATGTGAGGACGTGGGAGGGTGCGTGGCCTGGTGCGGAGGAGAGGGAAAAGGTGCTACAGCGGATCTTGGTGGAGAATGGGCAGCTCTTCGCGAGATGGAAGGTCTCACCGCTCTTGAACGAGTTTAACTTTGAGCTAGGTGCGAGGGAGTAGCATGCATGCCTCTATTCGGATATTCAGGACAATGGTATGACTTTGTTTAAGGTATACTCATCTACATAAGTATGTATACTACCATACATCCCCGTCTCACCACTAGCAGGACTTGCACACTCTCCCCTACGCACAAGTCCCAAAAGCTACCTGGCATCCCGTCCTACAATACGCATTCGTGTCTCCGCAATACCCATGCTCAGAGCAACACTCACTGAACGCCGACCTAGCGCACGCCGCCCCGCTCGGGTCGCTCGCCTGGCTACACGTCCCGTCCGTAGACACCGGCGGGCCGCTCGGAGAACAAGTCCCGAAATCAGTCTAGGAACCGGTGCCACAATACGCAGTCGCGTCCCCGCAGAAGCCGCTCGCGGAGCAGCAGTTACCGAACATCGACCCTGCGCACGTCGCGCCTCCGGGGGTGCTGGCGGAGCTGCAAGTGCCGTCTGTCGACACCGGTGGACCGCCCCCACTGGCATCGCAGGTCCCGAAGTCGCTCTAGCACCCCGTGCCGCAGTGCCCGCTCGTGTCGCCGCAGTAGCCGTACTCCAAGCAGCAGTCGCCGAAGGGCGTGCCGGTGCAGAATGTTCCGCCGTTGTTAGCACCGCAAAGGCCGTTGGTGGAGGGATTCGATGTGGCAGATGGGACGGCAGAGGTCGTGGTTAACGTCTAGGTGCCCGTCGTCGAGGCTTCATTCGAGGCCAGCACGATCTCCGTGGTATACGTCGACTTCGAGGTCTCCTCCACGGTAGTCGTGAAGATCTCCGTGTAGCCGGGGCCCCACGGCTCGGGCGTGTACAGAGCTGCGGTCTCCGTGCGTGTGTTGCTCTACGTAACCGGCGAGCGGCTCGGGAGACTGGCCGTGTCGCTGATGAGCTGGCGCTGGCGCAGCGGCAGCGGCGGCGGATCCATCCCCGCGGATCGCTTCCCGAAGACGAAATCGTAGCCTTCGAATGAACAGGACAGCTTGGGACCGCCAGCGGACACGATCGCGCGCTCGACGCAGCCGGACTTCATGAAGAAGGGCAGCTGGAAGTAGGCGTGTGCATACCGCGTGGAGGTGCGCTCGTTCCATCGCTAGTCCGTTAGGGCGCCGCAGCCCTTCTCTTCAGATTTCAGCTTCGAGCCGCCGTCTGTGCTCCAGCCGTCGATGTTGTATACTTGGAATATGTAGAAGAAATCGGAGATCCTAGTTGCTGTCAGCTTTCACCGTCCGCCATCCAGTTTCTTGCGCCAGGGGTCGGGGTTAGGGGAACAGAGAGAACTTCTCGACTTACTAGTAGGCACAGTTAGCACGCGCGGTCGTCGGCACCACTACCGTCACCGTCTTGGTCGGCGTGTTTATCACAGTCGAGGTTTTGATAACCGTGATAGTCTCCGTCAAACCGAATTGTTTATCGGCAAAAGTCGATCCATCGTAGCCCGCCGGATTCGTCGGCGCGAATGCCAGTGGGATCTGCTTCCCGTTGATAATCGTCTGGTCAGCCACCCCTTCCGCAGACAAGGCCCTCGATACATCGGGGTCTATCGAGCACTGCGGACTGCCGGGCGTCGTTCTGACTGTGGTATCCTGTCCGTTGCAAGCCGTGCTCGTCACGCAGTTGGTCTGTCTCGAAGTTAGCTTTCCGCCCTCTCTAACTCAAGGTCCAGGTCGACTTACCTCTGTTGTCGTCGTGGACGAAGCTAGGTACCAAGCGCTGTAACTCGTGACTAGATACGTGCACGCCGATGCCGTGGCGGGGACGTCGCAGTCGTTGCCGCTATCGCCGCCGTTGGAACCCTGCGTGTTTCCGTAGCCGCCCGGAATGAGACAGCCGACGCCACCGCATGATCCGAGGGGGCAGCTGGGTATGCAGCCGAAGATGCCACAGCCGCCGCCGCAGCCGAACAGGCCGCAGCCTGTTGTGCAGCCGAAGATGCCGCAGTCGCGCTTTCCGCACCCGGACCCTGTGCAGCCGGGAGGAGTCGGGTTGGGATTAGGCTTGATGGTGACGGGTGCTGCCGGAATTGGGGGATCGGGATGGATGACCGAGTAGGTTGGCTGGGGTTGGATGGTGACGGGGACAGGAGTCGGGTGGAATGTGACGGGGGGGATGATGAGTAGTGGTACATCCGTGTCTGTAGACGTCGCTAGTGTTGGGGAAGTGACGGGGAAGGTGGCGTGGTTCGGAGGAACAGTCCATACAAAGGATACTGGAGTGATGCTCTGGACAGGGTTGACTTTGTAGTTTGCTGTGTCTGTAGATTGCAGTGTCACGGGGTGAAGACTGACATCTGTGATGGTAAAGGTCGGGACGGGGATTGTCGTCGTCTTCACATAGACGCCACTGCCGGCTACGTCAGAAGACAGGAGCGTTGTTGTCAAAGCTGGCCAGCTAGTCACAGCGTGAGGGGCACTGAGTGGATATGGTGGGAAGACAACGATGCAGGGAGGATTACAGCCCGTCCACCGATCGGAGGAGCTCCAGATGCTCGGCGGGGGATACACGATATTTGTAGAGGGGCCAGAAGCAATGGTATCGCCGCCGAAGCCTTCTAGATCAATGGCCCAATCGACAACTCCACCTATATTGAGGAGTTTGTAAAGGGCTTTCTGATCTGCCTTGACGTCGCTGTCTATGTAGCCGACCCACTGCGTGGACTCGTACACAGCAACATTCGACTGGCTGTCGGTGTCGAAATATGTCGAGTAGGATGTGATCGGCTGCAGAGCTCTAGATGGAGTCTTCTAAGTCCCGGTCCCATTAAGGATGGCGTTGATCTCGGCATTCGCGATGTAACCTGCGGTTCCAGTGCATGGCCCGGGATAGGCTCCGGAGTCTCTGCCGGTGTATGTGCACATGGGACCAGTGCAGCCGGGTGTTGTCATTTGGAACGAGCGGCCGTAGCTTGTGATGCCGACAACGATCTTGCTTGACGGCACGCCGGCCTTGGTGATCATAGATAGCGCGAGGAGGGTCTCGGTGATGTTGGTCTGCGAACGCAGACAGTTGCCGGCTGGGCAGCCGTCGATCGCGTGCTGGTTTGCATAGTCCCACTGGCCGTGGAGATTATAAGTCATGTAGACGATGTAATCGGCTAGGGCTGCCATCTCGTCGATGTGGTAACCCCTAACATACCAGAACGAAGCCGGAGCGCAGAACGAGACCAACTTGCTAGAAGGCATCGCTGCTCGCAGCTTTGTGAAGAAGGTGAGGTAGTTCGCTGCATCCTCGGCAGTTCCTATCTTCTAAGTCAGTTTGCTCCAAGAAACTCATGAGAGGCAGGTCATGTACCTGGTGGAATGTCGGGGATGTCTGGTGCAGCAGGATCTACGACTCAGGTTAATACCGTTCCTCGTTGGAAAGGCCATAGCTAACTTACATTCCCAGTCTATATCAATACCATCTAGGTCATGCTCTGTTACAAACGAGACGATGTTCGCAACAAACGTGTCCTGATTACCTGGCCTGACCGCATCGCGGAAAATGTGATACGTAGGCGGTTCGGCGGAGAAGCTCCAGCCGCCGAGCGACAGGATCTTCTTGAAGCCAGACAACTGCTTGAACAGCTCCCACTGGACCTAGATAGGGCTGACGTCGACGGCGTAGCTCGAGGAGACGTGGCCGAATGCCAGATGGATATGCGTGTAGGGGGTCAGGTCCATGGCGGTGATCTTCATGTTCAGGCAGGGGCGGTCGAGGTTGTAGCCTTCGAAGTAGCCGATGCTGATGTACTCGGCCGGGGCGGAGCCGATGACGATGCTGGTTCCGCAGTTGGAGATGCAGCCGTTCTCGCCCGGGGCTGATGTTCCTGGTGCTCCTGTTAGCGACTCGGATTCGGTGCAGAAGTCCTTGTTGATACTGCATTGGCCGTGCTTGTTCTAGAGACGGGTTGGGTTAGCTGTTGCAAGGCACAAACTGGGGAGCTCATAGATGAGGTCAGAGGGGCATACACAGCAGGCGTTGAGCAGACAAGGGTTCAAGCTCGCAAGAGTCGTGCCCGGTCCTGGCTGTTCCGTTCCCGGCTTCTGTGGTCCACAGACGGCATTCGCAATCGGCGCCGGCATAGGCGGCGCACCCGTGCTCAGGCAGATGAACTGGAACGCCTGAACATTCACGCAGCCCTGCCAGCCCCAAGTATTTTTGTTGAAGCTCTCGATCTCGACATTCGTGAGGCTGTTCGCTGCGCCGAGGGATGAGCAGTTCTCGTCGGTCTCGACGTAGTGCGCGGCGCAGGTTCCATCGGGGTTCGGCTTTGGACGAAAGTCGGGCATCGTGCCGGCGGAGCAGCAGACGTGCTGGCCGACTATCAGGGTGGAGCAGAGGGTGCTGCCGGGATTGTAGACGGTGAAGTCGTAGGGGGAGATGCCGCACTCGGCTGCTAAAGCTTCGCCTGAACAAATCATCAGTGGCTGTCCGTCGGAGGACTTTTCTACTGAGAGTTACTCACAAGTATCCCCAGAGATAACCTGGATAGTCGAACACAGGGCTCGTCGATCAAACATGCTTGAGCTGCGATGTGTCAACGGGGTGGTGCGGGCAGTGCTGTTTCCAACGCTGGCAGTGCTGTTGCTGACAAGACTCGGCACCGATAATGTGACGTTTAGCCAATCTTCCGCGTCGTCGAAGGAGGTGATGCATTGTGACGAGTATGTGGATATTCCAAGTGTTTATTTGTGTTTGCTATCGCTAGATATTATGTTATGTTATATTTATGGCGTCGATGCACCGTTCCTGGTAGGTATATGACTTATTATATATTCCCCTCCCCCACCTCCTCCACATCCCCCAATATCCCCCCCCCCCATTAAACCTTCGTCCAAACCCACAACCCCCTACTAGCCACCGCCACACTCCTCACACTCCTCGCCACACTCCTCGTCCTCTGCAACCCCTCCCCCTCCCCCTCCCTATTCCCCGCACCCCCCTCCTTCTCCACCCTCTCCCTCTCCACATCCCTCACCTTCCATGCCCTCACAAACCACAACATCATCGCAGCCCCCACATACATCATCCCCGTAAATACCTGCGCATCCCTATAAATCGGCTTCTGGTCCCTCCTCAACTCCAACGAAATCACTTCGGCGAACGTACTCGGCAACACCAAAGACACCCACACCAAACTCAGCGCGGAGGGTAAAATCGACAACCCCACCACCTCCGCAGTAACAGGCGCAACAGTCGTCCACAGCGTCCCCGCCACCCCACCACCAAGCAGCGCAAAAACAAGAAGCAGCGCATAACTCTCCGCCGGGATCCACAGCGCGAAGCACAACACCCCGCACCCGAGCGTGCAGAAGAGACACATATTAATCCTCCCCAACGAATCACTAAAATACCCAATCAACGGCCTCCCAATGCCCTGACCCAAATTCAGAATCGCACCCACGACCGAAGCCTGCGTGGCGGTGAGGCCGATACTAACAGCGTAATTGGGGAGGGAAAACAATAAATTGACGTAGCCGATCATGCTGAAGGAGGCCCACGCGAGGGTGAGGAGGAATTGTGGACGCCGAAGGAGACGGAGGTCGAAGGCGTTGTAGATTGCTCCTACGGCGATGTTGCGATCGCGGATGAGGAGCGTGGCGATGGAGACTACGGTAAAGGAACAGATTGCTAGGATGCGAAATGCCCACCCTAGACCGAGGGATTCGATCATCGCCTGTGTGGCGAGGGAGTATATCAGACCCCCTATCCCGGAGCCGGCGGTGCCGATTGAATTCGCGAAACTCCTGCGTTTCTCGAACCACTGCGGGACTAAGCCGACGGTGGCGTTAAATATAAGTCCCATGCCGAGACCGAAACATACGCCTTGGGAGAGGAAGAGGTGCCAGATCGAGGTAGCGAAGGAGGCGCCCAGCAGCGCGGAGGTTTGGAGAACGATCCCCGCGAGGAGGGGGATGTAGATTCCCCACCGCCGGATTAGGTAGGTTGCGAGGGGCGAGACGACTTGGGACATTGCGATTGAGAGACCGCCGACGAAGGCGTATTCGAGGGGGGAGGCGCCGGGGAAGAAGCCGTGCTGGAGGTAGTAGGAGAGGAAGACGCCGTAGGACTAGAGGGGGACGGTTAGCTTGTGTGCTCATTCCTTACTCTTCAGTCTACCTGGAAATGGGAAAACGGGAGAGGGAGAAGGGAGGAGCTTACTGAATTAATCCCCCAAGTATGCGCATTAATCATAAACACACACCCCACAACAACCCATCCATACCCCCCATCAGGCGCAACATCTGGCACCGGGAGCGCAGCGAGGGGCGCGAGTCCCACGACAACGGGGGTTTTCTCGGTGTCTGTTGTGGAAGAGCCATTGTCAGCGGCGGGGTTGGTTGTCAATTGGCCGGAGGAGGCGGATTTGGAGTCGTGCTGAGGGTGGGAGGTGGAGAGGGCGGCGGCAGTGGTGGTGGCCATTCTCGAGGGGAAGGTTGGCTGGTGGTGCTGGTGGTGCTGGTGGGTGTTGCCAGTATCACTTCTCCCGGTATGGTATTGTTTGATGAGGGGGAGGAGGAGGGCGGTATATTGATAGTATGACCCCGCCCCGTCTAGGCCGAAGAGCCGGCTTGGTGGTGAGGAGGAGGGTGAGGGGAGGGCGTCGTATATATAATCCTCGATCCTCGATCCTCAGTCCTCAATCTTCGGTGTATATTCTCTCGCCGTGTTTGACCCGCGGCAGCACCAAGAAGGATATACAACAAAGATATATAAACAGAAAGAACCACAAAAGCAGCCCAGATCAACCTATATTAATAAGCTCCATCCATCCACCTCCGTCGAGTCATCCCTCCCCCTCCCCCCCAAGCCTCCAAAAAAAAAGATAGCCTAAGAGAAAGCGATAGCCTAAGAGAAAGCGGAGAAAAACCAACGCCAACGCCAACGCCATCGGCAACGCCAAAAGTGTGGAGAGCTACTGCATTCCCGCCGTCCAACTCGCTCTCGGCCATGCGTGCCCAGGAATGAAAAATTGCCGGCTCCGTTTGCCGCTTAGTGTTGTCGCTGCTGTATGCATGTTGGAGGTGGACGTCCACGAGGTGTACATGTAAGCTAAGTCTTCTCTTGTGCTACTGCTTCTATTTTATCAGCCTATGACCAGCCTACAACCAGGTGGAAGATACTTCTAAATGGGGTACCGCAGATGCATGGCTCCCGTGCGACGTTTCGAATGGACTTGCTGTGTTGAGACTAGGCGGGGAAATGGGAATAGTGTGGGAATAACCCCATCCTTGGTATCGAAGTCACGGGATGTATTTCTTCTCCTCCACACCACGCATCGTAGGCAAAAAACCTTGCTGGATCTACAAATCGGTACGCTGACTACCAAGGAACGTGCCGATAGCCGCTGTGGCCTTATATTTCTGGCCTCTATTATGCAACTGGAATATGGGGATGGGATGGAAGGGGAGGGGAGGCTTATACAGTATACAGTATCAACCTCCGGCGTGGCTTACGTGATGGGTTACGGTATACAGTATAAAGAAGCGACTGGTTGCACGACAGAGAAAACCTCGTGGTTGTCATGCTGTTCGTGATTGCGGTGTAGGGGATGGGAGGATGTATAGAGTAAGGATGGACGGAGCGTGTACGAGTCATCCTGACGCAGGGTAACAGGCAGATCACCGCACATCACCACCGCCGGCACAATTAGATCACCAGCAACAACAACAGCAGCAGTCTACAAACTCTCTCTCCGTTCACATCTAGAATTGACCTACATACGTCTACATAAACATCGTGTATCTCCGCAGCTTTGCTTCGCCAATGCCGCCCATCTGTGGTAGAAAAAGAAAAATCTCAAATTTGGTAAGAAAGACCGCTCGCCGACGCCAGACTCTTGATGATGGAAATATACGCCTTTGCTTTGCCTCGCTCGCTCGCTCGCTGCGCTCATTGCTCATCTCTTTCCTCCAACCCCCTTTCCCCAAAGATAATCGTACAACCGCGCGCGCGTCCAAATTAATTGTTTTATCTCCCCCTCCCCATCCCCCTCCCGCCCCGACGCGCGTTCACCTTCCCCACTCCCACGCACGCCTCCCCCAGTATCACTTGATAACTTTTAAAGATCAACCACACCCCCAATCCCCTCTCATCTCAACGGAATCTGCGCATAATGCGACTCCATGTGTCCAAGGGTCTTATACCACATGCGCCCAATAACCGGATCAATATCACACGGCGACGCCTTCACCTTCCACAGCTTACTGTGAATAGTCTTATACCCCTTCTTCACATCCTCCGGCTCCGGGCACGACGTATCCCACTTCGGATCCATCTTCTGCCACGGCATCGGGCCGTCCTGCTTGAACACGTCGTTGATGAGGTTCTGCTCCATCATGCTGACTGAGAAGCTGTCTGGGCGATCCACGAACGCCATGAGGTGGTCGTAGAGCATTTTATCCGGGCTGATGAGGAAGAATCCCGCGTTCATGTAGTTCGCACTCATAGGATTCTCGCGGCTTCCCGACCCTCCATCGACCACGCCGGCGAGGGTATACTTCTTCGGCAGCTTGCCCACATCATTCTCATGCGTCTTCTCCACGCTAACCTCATGATCCTGCGCCGCCGCGTCCTCAAAAATCCCATTCAGCGACTCAACAAGATACACATCCGCATCGAGGTACAGGATCTTCTCATAATCGGTATACGACCACAGCAGCAGTTTATCCAGCATCTCCACCCACGTCGGCAGCGGGACCTTGATCCAATCCGCCATGATATGCGGGACGGGGACGATGGTCGCGCCCTCCGCGGCGAGGATGTCGCGCTTGTTCTGCGCGACGTTGGGGGGGCACATGACGAGGAAGGGGACGTTCTTGTCGGCGTACTTGGTGTGGTTCGAGGTGCGGAGCTGGTAGTTCAGCACGCGCGTGGAGAGGAAGTATTCATCGCTCGCGATGTCGGTTTGGTCGACGTCCTTGAGGTAGTTGGGCGACAGGAGCGTCGCGAACGCGTATTTTGGCCCCGCTGGCACGGGCGGCGCGGCGGGCGCGGCGGAGGCTGCTGGGGCCGGAGGGGTGATGATGCTGGAGGAGGGGACGAGGGCGGGGACGGTGCCGGTGAGGGTGTTGTAGTAGAGAAGGCCGATGACGAGGAAGGTGAAGGAGGCAGCGACGAGGCGGAGGAAGCGCTTGTTGTGTATCCACTGCGAGATGTATTGTTTGGTGCTCTGGGCGGCGCTGGGGAGCTGGAGGTTGGCGGCTTCGGAGAGCCAGGATTTAGACATCGTGGGCGACGAGTGGGTGAGTGCGAGACTACTGTGGTTGAGGAGAGGTAGGTAGGTAGGTCGAGGTGGTGGTCGTGAGGGGGGAGTTGTGGTTGAAGGGGTCCTCCTGGAATCCGGGGGGGCTCGGGTAGTGATCAGCAAGCTTGAGGTAGGTGGGTGAATGACAGGTAAGTGTAGGGGTTCGATTATCGGTGTCAGGGTGTCATGTAGTAGCGTTTGTTTTGTAGGATATGAAGCTGAGTTGAATCCCCTTCTCAGAGCGACGACATGGCGATGGAAAAGGAAAGAAAAGAGCGACGATGGTAAAGGTGTCAGCAATGGAAATGCGAAAAAGTAGCCAGTGGTCGGTCAGTCGCGAGTGAGCCAGCTTAGAGGGTGTGTGTGTGTGTGTTTCGTGGTGGTAGGGGGTAATTAATAGGCGGGTAGGTCATTATTAGGTAGTAGCCAACAAAGCGCATAGGGGGGGAAGTAGAGGGACTTGGTGGGCGGTGGGTGGATGGGTGAGATGCAGGGCAAGAGAGGGAGGAAATGGGTGTGGATGGAGGGCGTGTGGGTACGGAGGGTACTTATCTGTGCATGGTTGATTTGTGAAGTGTGTTACTCTAATATTGGGTTGTAGTGTAGTGGATAGCTGGATGGGTATTATTTAGTGGTTAAAGGGTGTAAGTTGGTGCCTGAGGGTGTCCTAGTAAATGTGTTAGTTGGTGCCTGGGACAGGTGTCTTTGTCCTGTCTTCCTCCTGCCTTCATCCTGTCACCCCTCCCCCTGTCACATTTTTGGCACTAGCGTCCACGAAGGATCAGATGGGATCGATTAGGGTTAGTGTGGCTGAGTTAAATGGGATTACCTAGGATCGACTAGGATGACCCAGGATGAGTTAGCTCCACTTGGCATCAATGAGATCACTTAGGATCAAAATAGGGTCACTTCGGGCCAACGTAACCAACGTAACCAACGTACCAAGCATTGGTCCCGATACACCTAATCGACTTTCCAACAACGTCATGCCTCGACATCTCTAAACGGTTTATTTACTCTATAATACTCTAATCTATAATATTTATACATATCTATATATACTATACACATACAATGCTGAAGAATGAGGCTATTCCGAACCCTGCCACCCCCCTTTACCGCCGTAGTGAGACTCGCTTACTGCTTACTGTACCTTCTTATCTCCTTTGCTGACATACTGAACACTTGTATCTCCCCGCTGCTCCGCCCGTATCGTATTCCGTGCCTGGTCTAATTATAATTAGGGGTTGGGGGGTCCATCCCATACGAGGAAAAAAAGATGGCTAGCTGAACTGAACTAAAGTGTCGTACACAAAAGGGGGGGGATCAACAAAAAGTGTTGGAAAAAGGACGCGTAATCAGATCAGCACAAACTCTATAGCTAACGTTGCCGCCAGCGTGCACTCTTCTCTAATAATCTTACCCCCAAATACCCCAAATCCCATCGGAGAGAACTCACTACCTCACTACTACTGTCACTACTACTGCCACTACTGCTGTCACTACCCGCCGTCCTTCCTCTCCTACTGTACCTTACCGCGCGACAGACCAACCCAGTCCAGCCCTACCAACACGCCCAGCCGGCCCATCCATCTCCCGCAAACCACCACACCACCACCGGGCCCCAACCCAACACCACCCACCCAAGCCCTGTTCCCGGGTCCCTTATATCATACCACCCTACTATAACCACAGCGCCAGTGCACTACCACACCACCACCACACCACCACCAACACACTAAAACGCCCTACAAAAAAAACACTTGGCATGCCCGCGCGCACCCAAGCTCCCGCTGTGTCCGCGACGACGCCATGTATCCGGGCCTCGAGCAACGGCGGCGCTGCGTCACCCTCGCGCTGATCCTATTCATCTCCTTCTTCCTGTGCGCGTCGTACTGGTTATGGTCCGGTGGGGAGCATGTAAGGCTTGTCCCGTCGTTTCAGGATGGAGGTGCAGTTCAGGATGGGAGTGAGGTGAAGGATGCAGCTCCAAAGGATGTGGTGACGAAGCCGTCGCTGGTGCCGGCGCAGGAGGAATACACGCCGAAGACGGGGACTGGGGAGTTGAGACCGGATGAGATTGTGCTCTCGGAGTATGATGAGACGCCTATACGGGAGATGTGCGCCAATACGTCGTGGGCGGATAGTCGGAATGTCGTGGTTAACTGCGCAGCTCGCGTCGGCGGAGTCGGTATGCTCCCCCAGTCACCCCCAGATATAGCTCCCAGCTAACCAATTCCCCGCAGGCAACGTCCGCCAGGAATTCCTCGTCTGCGTGCGCCAGGCCATCGAAATCGGCGCCTCGCTGATCCGCCCAGATATCATGCTGCGCTCTGAGGGGCTGATAGAATACCAGAACGGGCCGGTGCACAATATGTCGTACCTCTTCAACCTGGAGCTGTTCGACGCGCGACTACGCTCTGCATGCCCGCATATGCCTATCTACAACGACCTAGCAGAGGTTGAGCGAGTCGGAGAGATAGCGAAGGTAGATAGGCCGTGGGACTTACCTAAGGAGCAGGGTGTACAACTCTCATTCACGGCGTGGGCGGCGTTGAATCGCCAGGCGCGGGATAAAATCACAGTTATCACAATGCCACGGATAACAGGACAGACGTACGTTCTCCCCCTCCCCCCCCAAAAAAACCTTACCAGAGCACAAACTAACCCCCCCCTCAGACCCGTCTGTGCCGACCCCCCTCCCTTCGTCGCCAACTTCGGGCGCCTCGTCGAATTCCGCCCCGACACCCAACACCTCGCCTCCTCCATCCTCACCTCCCTCCTAACGCGCTTCTCCCTCCCCCCCCTCCCCCACCACGGCGTCTCAAACTCCTCTTTCATCGGCCTCCACTTCCGCACCGAGATCGACGCCGTCAACGTCGGGTATACCAGTTTCGAAGAACAGACAGCGTCCTACCTAGCTTTCATCGCAGAGGGTCCAATCCGCACAATCTACGCAGCGTCGGGTAACACAACATCCCTCGACCTCTTCGCCATCGAAGCCGCGAAACTGTCTCCCCCCGCTACCGTCGTAGCGAAAGGGGATTTACTGTCCGGCGCGGATAAAGCGGCCCTAGAGGCGTTGACGTGGGACCAGCAAGCTCTCGTCGACTACCTCGTCCTCGAGAAAGCGGCGCGGTTCGCGGGCGTGAGCGACTCCTCGTTTACCTGGGGGATTGCGTATGCGCGCCAGGTCGTGAGCGGGGTGGCGGGGACGTGCAGTAGCGTGGGGAAGTTGGAGAAGGGGGTGCAGTTCCGGGATGAGCT